>NW_021196783.1:0-1527 GCF_002162155.2 Triticum dicoccoides
TCGCTGACGTCTGAAGTGCTTCGGCTGATACCACGACGTCGGGATACCCATAACTACTCCCACGTAGATGGTTAGTGCGTATAGGCTCGTAGCCGACTCAGATCAAATACCAAGATCTTGTTAAGCGTGTTAAGTATCCGCGAACGCCGAACAGGGCCAGGCCCACCTGTCTCCTAGGTGGTCTCAACCTGCCCTGTCGCTCCGCCACAAAGTAACAGTCGAGGGCCGTCGGGAACCCAGGCCCACCTCTACCGGGATGGAGCCACCTGTCCTTTCAGCCCCCTCGTCAGAATCACTTGCGGGTACTCAATGAGCTGACCCGACTTTAGTCACCATCTGTATAGTATGTATGTATGTATAATATATACCCGTGATCACCTCCCAAGTGATCCCGGCCCGATAGTATAGCAAGGCAGACTGACAAGAATGTAGGGCCAATGATGATAAACTAGCATCCTATACTAAGCATTTAGGATTGCAGGTAAGGTACCAACAGGTGTAGCAACAATGTCAGGCTATGCATCAGAATAGGATCAACGGAAAGCAGTAACATGCTACACTACTCTAATGCAAGCAGTATAGAGTAGAATAGGCGATATCTGGTGATCAAGGGGGGGGCTTGCCTGGTTGCTCTGGCAAGAGAGAGGGGTCGTCAACTCCGTAGTCGAACTGGTCAGCAGCAGCGTCGGTCTCGTAGTCTACCGGAAAGGAGTAACGGAGGGGGAACACAATAAATAACAGAGCAATCAAATGTAACACAAAGCAAGACGCGGCAATACGTTGTGCTAGGGGTGTCCTAACGTAGGGATAGGCGATACCGGTGAAGGGGGAAACATCCGGGAAAGTATCCCCAGGGTTTCGCGTTTTCGGGCAGAGGAGCCGGAGGGGAAAAGTTGCGAGTTCGATAGGTTAGGGGGGTGTGGCGGACGAACGGACCGCGTATCCAGATTCGTCACGTCGTTCTGAGCAACTTTCATGTAGAAAGTATTTTAATCCGAGTTACGGATTAAAAGATATGATTTTTAAAAGATTTTAACAATTTTGGAATTTAATTATTTATTTAATTAATTCGAAAAAATGTATTTATGACGTCAGCATGATGTCATGCTGACGTCAGCAGTCAACAGGGGTTGACTGAGTCAACCCTGACAGGTGGGTCCCGTTCGTCATACACTGTTAACTAATTAACCTAATTAAGTTTAATTAATAGTAGTTAATTAGGTTAATTAGTTATTAGGTTAATTAACCAGGATTAATTAACTTAATTAATTACTTGATTAATTAGTTAATTAATTAATAATTTTATTAAATCATTTCTTTATTTTTATTAATTTTTTTTATTTTTTTTTAATTCCCTTTTTTTGTTTTTGGGGGGTGGGGCCCGTTTGCCTGTGGCACAGAGGCCAAACGGGCGCTGGCAAACGGGTGCGGGCACCAGCCCGCTCGGTGGCTGGGGCGTGCGGGCGCCCGAGCGAAGGCCGGGCCTGGGCGGCAGTGGGCATGCGGGGGAGGCGCGGCCCGGGGCGC
>NW_021196784.1:0-1109 GCF_002162155.2 Triticum dicoccoides
CGGCATAGCTGACAAGCTATTCACTGACATGCCTCCCTGTCGCGGCTGTGCAAGATGTCACCACCCTTCCTACTTTCAACCCACATGGTGGGCCCATAACCCACAGGTCCACTGGATCGAAACCTGACTCTTCTTTACAACCCGGATTCTAATGTATCCTTTGCACCTGGCTTCGTATGTGATTCACAAGCTAAATGCTATACCATTATTCATCCTGGAATCAAACAACATGTTATTCTCGTTGTTCAAACCCCCACTCCAGCTTCTGTCTAGTCATTGAATGATTGCCTACCCGTTTGAAACTTTGGTACCATCGTATAATGCACTCAACGAATCCACTGAAATACAACTCGTGGGGGTACCTTATGTATTTCCCATTGAGTTCACCTTCAGATGCCCATCTTAGTGGAGATGCGTTCTTCCGGAGTTTTTCCCCTTGATCGCGTTCGTAGGACGACGGAGATCCCGAAGAAAGGATGACGACTTGATCATGGAGACTTGAAGAATAGAAATGAAGACATCAACGGAATGGATCAACCTCTTCGAAAGGGCAGCCAAGACCGAGAAGACTCATTAGGTTTTTCGCTACGAGCACCTTTCCCCCCTTAATCCACCGCTTAAATCTCGGGACGAGATTTCTTGTAGTGGAGGAGAATTGTGACGCCCGGGTGATCAAGCTACAGTAACCCTCTGCTAATGATGCCACATCACTTCGATTATTTTCGCTAATCTCGTGTTAGTTCGGAACCGATTTAAATTCATATTCAAAATCAAGCAAACAATAAACGTTTTCAAAAGTCAAAACTAAAATGTTCTAAATGTGACAAATAATTCATAAGTAATGTTGGTGGAGAAACCACATTTTTATAAAAGTTCTAAATGCATTTAATTAATTAAACAGTAGGTAAGACAAATACATAAATGCTTTGGTATTTTATAAAATACTAAACTATATTATTTGGGGGTTAAACCTTTTTGTGGTAGAGGTATAATTAGTGTTACTATTTAAGGTACAACTTTTATGTTTTATAAAACTAGAATAAAATAAAACAGTAACAGAAAAGGAAAATTAAACAAAAGCAAAATAAAGACAAAAGAAAGAGAAACCC
>NW_021196785.1:0-2638 GCF_002162155.2 Triticum dicoccoides
AGACCGCAAAACATAAATGCAGAGCACCTTTAAAGATCAAGGACTGACTAGACATTGTAATTCATGGTAACAAAGATCCAGTCAAGTCATACACAATGTAAACTAACAGTAATGAATGCAAATGACAGTGGTGCTCTCCAACTGGTGCTTTTTAATAAGAGGATGATGACTCAGCATAAAAGTAAATAGATAAGCCCTTCACAAAGGGAAGCAGGGATTTGTAGAGGTGCCAGAGCTCGGTTTTGAAATAGAGGTGAATAATATTTTGAGCAGTATACTTTCATTGTCAACATAACAACCAAGAGATGGCAATATCTTCCATGCTACACACATTATAGGCGGTTCCCAAACAGAATGGTAAAGTTTATACTCCCCCTCCACCAACAAGCATCAATCCATGGCTTTCTCGAAATAACGAGTGCCTTCAACTAACAAGAGTCCCAGGGCGAGTTTTGTTTGCAATTATTTTGATTTAGTTTGCATAAAGCATGGGACTGGGCATCCCGGTGACCTGCCACTTTCTCGTGAGTGAGGAGCGGAGTCCACTCCTCTTGAGAATAACCCGCCTAACATGGAAGATACGGATAACCCTAGTTGATACATGAGCTATTCGAGCATACAAAACATGATATTTATTTGAAGGTTTAGAGTTTGGCACATACAAATTTACTTGGAACGGCAGGTAGATACCGTATATAGGTAGGTATGGTGGACTCATATGGAATAACTTTGGGGTTTGTAGAGTTGGATGCACAAGCAGTATTCCCGCTTAGTACAGGTGAAGGCTAGCAAAAGATTGGGAAGCGACCAGCTAGAGAGCGACAACAGTCATGAAAAAGCATTAAAATTAATCAACACCGAATGCGAGCATGAGTAGGATATAATGCACCATGAACATAAATATCGTGAATGCTATGTTGATTTTGTTTCAACTACATGCATGAACATGTGCCAAGTCAAGTCACTTAAATCATTCAGAGGAGGATACCACCCTATCATACCACATCACAACCATTTTAATAGCATGTTGGCACGCAAGGTAAACCATTATAAGCTCCTAGCTAATCAAGCATGGCACAAGAAACTATGATCTCTAGTTGTCATTGCAAACATGTTTATTCATAATAGGCTGAATCAGGAACGATGAACTAATCATATTTACAAAAACAAGAGAGGTCGAGTTCATACCAGCTTTTCTCATCTCAGTCAGTCCATCATATATCGTCATAATTGCCTTTCACTTGCACGACCGAATGATGTGAATAATAATAGTAGTGCACGTGCATTGGACTAAGCTGGAATCTTCAAGCATTCAATAAATAGGAGAAGACAAGGCAATATGGGCTCTTTTGTCAGATCAACAATAATGCATATAAGAGCCACTTCAACAATTTAATCATGGTCTTCTCCTATCGACCCCCAAAGAAAAGAAAAGAAATAAAATTATTTACACGGGAAAGCTCCCAACAAGCAAAAGAAGAACAGGAAATCTTTTTGGGTTTTCTTTTTAATTACTACTACAAGCATGGAAAGTAAACTAATTAAAAGCTACAACTAATTTTTTGGTTTTTCTTAAGGTTTATTAACCACACAAGAAGAAAGCACAAAAGGGAAATAAACTAGCATGGATGATACAATGAAAAAGTATGAGCACCGACATCTAGCAATGAGTGTGTGAACATGAATGTAATGTCGGTGAGAAATACGTACTCCCCCAAGATTAGGCTTTTGGCCTAAGTTGGTTTATGGCCACGACTTGCCTGGCGGATATCCATAATAATAGTCGGGGTCGTACTGAGATGCAGCGGCTATCGCCTCCTGAGCTGCAGCGTGGCAACGTGCGGCCTCCGCCCTCCTTTCGTACTCATATGCCTCCTCTCTGGTAATAACATATCTTCCTTTTGCCAGATAGTCAAAGAAGGCAGGAGCAGGGAGAGTAATACGGACAGCACGACGTCTGCCAAAGATTAAGCGATACTGGCGAGGTGATTCATTCCTCTCGACAAACTGGCGGTGAACCATAGCCTCACAATCCAAATAAGCAGGAGGCAACTCAATATCATCTTCATGTATGGCTATACGAAGAAAATTAGCTATGTGGGTTGCATAAATTCCACCAAAGAAATCTCCATTAAATCTATTAAGATGCAATCTACGTGCAACAATGGCTCCCAAATTATAAGATTTATCTCCTAACACAGCACTCCTAAGAATACTGAGGTCAGGGACACACATGTGACATGCCTTATCTTTACCATTAATGCATCTACCTATGAAGAGAGCAAAATAATGTATAGCAGCACTACTAGAATCTGGCACTTTGCCATCTACCATGGCAGATGGCAAAGGCATGGTCGGCGGATGGCAAAGGCTTTTCCATCTGCCAGCAGATGGCAAACAGTTTGTCTGAAACCATGCCGGCAAAGGCTTCTTTGCCGTCTGCTGGCTAATGGAAAAGAGCCTGTGCCTTTGCCATCAGCTGGCATATGGCAAAGCCTCTTAAAGGGGTTAGCCCCGTTAGAAGGCTAACGACATACTTTGCCGTCTGCCAGCAGAAGGAAAAGGCTGCACGCTGTTTGCTGTCTGCCAGCAGATGGCAAAGGCTGCATGCTTTGCCGTCTACCAGCAGATGGCAAAG
>NW_021196786.1:0-1224 GCF_002162155.2 Triticum dicoccoides
GCGATGCAACATCGCACGATATCCTCCGTGTTCCTCATTGCGGTTGGCCAGTACAACCCTGCTCGAAAGTCTTTGGCCATGAGTGCGCGACTGCTCGCGTGGTGCCCGCAGGTGCCTTCGTGAATCTCGAGCACCAGGGCTTTGTCGTCGTCTTCATCAATGCACTTTTGGAGGACCTGACCTACGACGCCACGGCGCCATCGCATCGAAGGTGCCCAGCCATGTCTGGCGTTTCGCGGCGTCCAGGCGGTGGTCACCTACATCCAGTGGATGGCGAACAGGGTCAATTTCTTCTGGTGGAGGCATCCGTGGCACCGAGATCCGTGACAGATGGTTGAGCGCGAGCTTTACTTGATCCCCGATGTCGCTAGGTGCTGGCAGGCGCACATCTCCATCAACCCATTGATGTGTTGCTTTCAAAATGACTTGTGTTGCTTTCATAGAGACCTGTGTTGCTTTCAAAGTGACATGTGTTGCTTTCAAAATGACATGTGTTGCTTTCAAAATGACATGTGTTGCTTTCAAAATGACATGTGTTGCTTTCACAAGGACCTGTGTTGCTTTCAAAGTGATGCATGTTGCCATCAAAGTGCCTATGTTGCTTTCATATGCATGTTGCTTTCAAAGTGACCTGTGTTGCTTTCAAAATGACCTGTGTTGCTTTCATAGAGACCTGTGTTGCTTTCAAAGTGACTTGTGTTGCTTTCAAAATGACCTGTGTTGCTTTCAAAATGACCTGTGTTGCTTTCACAATTACCAGTGTTGCTTTCAAAGTTACCTGGGTTGCTTTCATGTGTATGTTGCCATCAAAATTACCTGTGTTGCTTTCAAAATGACCAGTGTTGCTATCAAAATGACATGCGTTGCTTTCAAAATGACATGTGTTGCTTTCAAAGTGATGCATGTTGCTTTCCTGTTCATGTTGCCATCAAAGTGACCTATGTTGCTTTCAAAATGACCTATGTTTCTTTCATAGAGACCTGTGTTGCTTTCAAAGTGACATGTGTTGCTTTCAAAATGACCTGTGTTGCTTTCATAATTACCAGTGTTGCTATCAAAGTGAGCTGTGTTGCTTTCCTGTTCATGTTGCCATCAAAGTGACATGTGTTGCTTTCATATGCATGTTGCTTTCAAAGTGACCTGTGTTGCTTTCAAAATGACCTGTGTTGCTTTCATAGAGACCTGTGTTGCTTTCAAAGTGACCTATGTTGCTTTCAAAATGAC
>NW_021196787.1:0-1064 GCF_002162155.2 Triticum dicoccoides
ATTGACATGCACTTGGTGCATAAGGTGGCTAGCGGGTGCCAGTCTCTCCCACTTTAGTCAGAACGGATTCGATGAAAAGGGTCCTTATGAAGGGTAAATAGCAATTGGCATATCACGTTGTGGTCTTGCGTAGGTAAGAAACGTTCTTGCTAGAAACCCATAGCAGCCACGTAAAACATGCAACAACAATTAGAGGACGTCTAACTTGTTTTTGCAGGGTATGCTATGTGATGTGATATGGCCAAGAAGAATGTGATGAATGATATGTGATGTATGAGATTGATCATGTTCTTGTAATAGGATTCACGACTTGCATGTCGATGAGTATGACAACCGGCAGGAGCCATAGGAGTTATCTTTATTTATTGTATGACCTGCGTGTCATTGAAGAACGCCATGTAAACTACTTTACTTTATTGCTAAACGCGTTAGTCATAGAAGTAGAAGTAGTCGTTGGCGTGACAACTTCATGAAGACACGATGATGGAGATCATGATGATGGAGATCATGGTGCCGTGCCGGTGACGATGATGATCATGGAGCCCCGAAGATGAAGATCAAAAGGAGCAAAATGATATTGGCCATATCATGTCACTATTTAATTGCATGTGATGTTTATCATGTTTATGCATCTTGTTTGCTTAGGACGACGGTAGTAAATAAGATGATCCCTTACAACAATTTCAAGAAGTGTTCTCCCCTAACTGTGCACCGTTGCTACAGTTCGTCGCTTCTAAGCACCACGTGATGATCGGGTGTGATGGATTCTTACGTTCACATACAACGGGTGTAAGACAGTTTTACACAGCGAAAACACTTAGGGTTAACTTGACGAGCCTAGCATGTACAGACATGGCCTCGGAACACGGAGACCGAAAGGTCGAGCATGAGTCGTATAGTAGATACGATCAACATGAAGATGTTCACCGATGATGACTAGTCCGTCTCACGTGATGATCGGACACGGCCTAGTTGACTCGGATCATGTAATCACTTAGATGACCAGAGGGATGTCTATCTGAGTGGGAGTTCATAAGATGAACTTAATTATCCTGAACATAGTC
>NW_021196788.1:0-1329 GCF_002162155.2 Triticum dicoccoides
GCCAAAATCGGCCCAAAGTGCGCTTGTTGATGATCGACACGTAAGCGCACCATGGGGTCAAACAACCGTGGAAATCACTTCGGGGCCCCAAAACAGTGAGTAATAGTCCATGAAACAGGCCAGAATCATCCAAAACTGTGAGTGTTGATGACTAACACGTAAGTGCGCCTTGGGGTTCAACAACTATGGAAATCACTTCAGGACCAGAAAACGGTGACTAAAAGTCCACAAAACGCGTTAGAATTGGCCAAAACTGTGAGTGTTCATAACCGACACGTAAGCGCACCCGGGGGTTCGTTAATCGTGGAAATCATTCCGGGGCCCCAAAACAGTGAGTAATTGTCCACGAAAAGGGCCAGAATTGGCCAAAACTACTAGTATTGATGACCGACATGTAAACGCACCCCGCGGTTCGCTAATCGTGGAAATCACACCGGGGCCCCAAAACAGTGAGTGTTGATGACCGACACCTAAACGCACCTTGGGGTTCAACAACTATGGAAATCGCTTTGGGACCGCTAAATGGTGAGTAATAGCCCACGAATCGCGTCAGAATTGGCCACAACTGTGAGTGTTGATGAAAGACACGCAAACGCACTCCGGGGATTGTCAATCGTGGAAATCGCTCTGGGACGCCCAAACGGTGAGTAATAGTGCACGAAACGGACGAGAATTGGCCAAAATTGTGAGTGTTTATGACCGACACGTAAACGCACCCGGAGTTCGTCAACCGTGGAAATCACTCCGAGACCCCAAAACTAAGTAATAATGCAAGAAATGGGCCAAAATCGGGCCAAAGTGCGCTTGTTGATGATCGACACGTAAGCGCACCATGGGGTCAAACAACCGTGGAAATCACTTCGGGGCCCCAAAATGGTGAGTAATAGTCCATGAAACTGGCCAGAATTGGCCAGAACTGTGAGTGTTGTTGACCTACACGTAAACGGACCTTAGGGTTCAACCACTATGGAATCGCTTCGGGACCCCTAAATGATGAGTAATTGTCCACGAATCGCGTCAGAATTGGCCAAAACTGTGAGTGTTGGCGACAGAGACGCAAACGCACCCCGGGGATTGTAAATCGTGGAAATCGCTCTGGGACGCCAAAACGGTGAGTAATAGTACACAAAACGGACCAGAAATTGGCCAAAATTGTGAGTGTCATTGACCGACACGTAAACGCACCACGGGGTTCGTAAATCGTGGAAATCACGCTTGGACCCAAAAACAGAGTAATAGTCCAAGAAACGGGCCAGAATCGGCCAAAACTGCGAGTGTTGATGACCGACACGTAAATGCACCCTGCAGTTCGTTAACCGTGGAAATCAC
>NW_021196789.1:0-1304 GCF_002162155.2 Triticum dicoccoides
GCCCTTCAATTAGCATACTCATGTGAATGTACTTCCTCTTCATGCACAACCAGGGGGGAAGGTTGTACATCCACACAAACACAGGCCAGGTGCTATGTGTGCTTCTCTGGCTGCCAAACGGATTGACTCCATCGGTGCTCGCGCCCAGCACGATGTTCCTTGGATCATTCCCAAATTCTGGGTATTCGAAGTTCAACGCTTGCCACTGGCTCGCATCCTTAGGGTGACTCAGCATCTTGTCTTTTTTATCTATCTCCGGATCATTTGCGTCATCTTCTCGCTTCTTCTCCTCCCTATCCGCGTGCCAACGCAGGAGCTTTGCTACCTTAGGGTCCGCGAAATACCGCTGCAGACGAGGAGTGATCGGAAAGTACCACACCGATTTTCGAGGAGCTTTCTTCCTATTCTTGTATCGAGTGACGCCGCACACCGGACATATGGTAGACTCCGCGTGCTCGTCCTGATAAATGATGCAATTGTTCATGCACACATGGTATTTCACGTGCGGTAAATCCAGAGGACACACGATTTTCTTCGCCTCCTCGAAACTGGTCGGGCACTTGTTCCCCTTGGGAAGACGTTCGTGCCAGAATGACATGTTCTCGTCGAAGCATGCGTCGGTCATTTTGTGTTTTACCATCATCTCCAGAGCCATGAGCATTACTTTCAGGCGGGTATCCTCGGGCCTGCATCCTTCATACAATGGAGTAACCGCGTCTATCTCCAGTTGATCCAGCTTGGCTTTCTCTCGGGCGGCAGCTCTTGCGTTATCCGTCCGCTTGAGAAGCAGCTCTTGAATATGAGGGTCCTGCACCCAGCCTCCATCGTCGTCTGCTCCGGCATCTTCATCTTCATGATCATTCCCTTCGTCTTGATCTTCCTCATCATCATGTACGACATCTTCTACATGATGACTGTGTACAGCATCACCGTCGTGATCATGTCCTAGAGATTCTTCGTCTTCTCGCCCGCCCTCGCCGCGGTGGTACTTGTCTTGTTGCCCTTCCTCATTTCTTGCCCGGCCCCGGCCATGGACGACTTGATAGTCATCTTCATCACCTTGCCACCGATAGCCATCCATGAAACCACGCAAGAGCAGGTGGTCCCGCACCTGCCCGGAATCCGGGTCCGCAATAAGGCTCTTCAGCTTGCATCTTCGACATGGACATCTTATCTCCGTCTCGTTCTTTTGAAGCATCTCGGCCTTCGCGGAGCTCAAAAACCTATTCACGATGCCTTCAGTCATCGTGCGGACCATGGTCGCCTGCGGGGTAGAGCAAAACGATATGTTAGAACCAAGAAAA
>NW_021196790.1:0-1672 GCF_002162155.2 Triticum dicoccoides
TGGGATATGACCTAGTTTGTACTCCTTCCGGAGGTGTAGAAAAATAATGTATAGGAGCTTGGAATGCCTCCGATGAGATGTAATCCTCTTTTCACCGTAATAGTACTTTGTTTGGTCTTGTACTAAACCCTGTATGGTGTGTATGACGATGGAATAAAAGAAGCAGTTTCTGTATCTACCATGTCATACGGATGATCATCTTGCATTCCGAGTTATTCCTTACATTATGTATCCTATGTCGGAATTTTACCATCCTGACTAAATCATTGTCTTGTTTACCTAGGATGGTCAACACGCGCGCTAACCCTGCTTCTCAAGAGCAGGCCGAAGGCAGTGAAGCTAGGGATGCAAATCTGCCTCATCCTCCTTCACTAGCCGAGGTTATGATGGAAGCTGAGAGAAACAAGCGTGAGACAAACCGTTTGTTGGAGCGTATTGAACAGAATACAGCACACCATCAGAGGGCTAACGTGGTGTCACTCAGTGATTTTATCAAATTGCATCCACCCACGTTCCACCACTCCGTCGAGCCCCTCGACGCTGATGACTGGCTTCGCAGTATTTCTCACAAACTGCGTTCCGCGCTGGTAGCGGAGGCTGACAAGGTCACCTTTGCTGCATATCATCTTGAAGGCCCCGCCAGTCTATGGTGGGAGAATTATGGAGCTATGCACCCAGCGGGCCATGTCACTACTTGGGCTGAGTTCAGCGAGGCTTTCCGTGAACATCACATTCCGGAGGGTCTCATGGACCGTAAACGTGAAGAATTTTGCAGTTTCACCCAAGGCCGACTTTCTGTGGATGCCTATAGCAGGGAGTTTGGTAATCTCGCCCGATATGCAACTGAGGAAGTTTCTACTGACGCCAAGAAGCAAGCAAGGTTTCGTAAGGGCCTTAGTCCTGAGCTTCGCCGCGACCTCCGTCTGCATGAGTGCACATCTTTTTCGAAACTTGTCCACAAAGCCATCAGTGCTGAAACTGGTCAGACTGACTATGACGCAACACGCAAGCATGGACGTCACATGGGTTCCTCATCCGGTGCTGGTCCTCAGAAGCGCCGTGTGTGGGTACCCAACACCGCCCTGCCACCCAGGTTCACACCGAGGCCATCCTTCCAGGCGCCTCGCCCCGTTCAACAGTCTGCTCCAGCCAAGCCCTATGGGGGTTCAACTAACAATGCTCCTCCACGTACCAGTTCCGTGACTTGTTTCAAGTGTGGGGAATCTGGTCACTATATGCGTGAATGCCCCCAGACCAACCCCAATCAATCTGCTAAAGCTGTTGGCCGTGGCAAGCCGACAGGAAAAGTATTCCACGCCAAGCCGGTCACCGCTTCACGTGGCCATGTCAACTGTGTCTCTGCCGAAGAAGCTCAAGAGGATCCCAACGTCGTTCTCGGTACGCTTCTTGTTAATTGCCACCCGGCATCTGTTCTTTTCGATACAGGAGCCTCTCATTCTTTTATATCCGAAAGTTATGCTCGTCTGCATAACGTTGCATTCTGTGACATGCCATCCACTATGGAAATCTCTACCCCTGGGTCTAGATGGCAGACCTCTAGGGTAAGTTATGGGAATGAGATCCAAGTCGACAGACTTGTTTTCCTCGCGTCTTTGATAGCCCTTAAATCTTCAGATATTAATATCATTCTGGGTATGGACTGGATGTCGGC
>NW_021196791.1:0-2083 GCF_002162155.2 Triticum dicoccoides
AACAACAAGCCGAGTAATGCTGCCAAAACAATAGAGATAAGGTATTATGTTGTGAAAGATAAAATCCAGGATCAAACTATAAGTCTCGAGCATATAAGGACAAAATATATGCTTGCGGATCCGCTAACGAAAGGCTTACCGCCCAATGTGTTCAAGGAACACTTAGCCGGCATGGGTTTAAGGGAAAGCCTTATGATTCCTGGATAGGCCCAAAAGGAACAGAATTTGCTTCTGATCATAACGTATGTTGTAGCTGTATGACTCTAACGGCAATTAAGCTGTGACGATGAAACATGCTCTATGTACCAATATGTGATGAAACAAATAAACTAGAAAGTATAAGATCAAAGGGGAGAATGTTAGGTTGATCTCTCCACTGAGTGGGCCCAACGGCCCATCGGGCCCTGATCTATTCACGCCCTGATCGGGGGTGCCCAACCCTATTACGGTTGGTGGGCCCCTGTGACCTGCGATATATAGAGAGGTGGGGGCCGGGGCACACGGTATGAGGTTAACCGCACCGCCAGACTCCCCACCGAAATCCCCTTCCGATCTAGGGCAATCGCAGTGCTCACGGGAAGCACCACTGCCACCTCTCCATCTCGCTCTCTCTGCTATCACCGGCCTCTACTTCACCATGGCCGGCTCTAGATCGAGCTCATCCGCACCCAAGGAAGGTAGGTTACCGGAAAGATCTAGCCTACACGATCCAAGTGGGTTTATCACATAATAGTACACGGGGACAGTAAGTAGGCAGTAGCAGCAGAGGACCTTACCTAGGTAAGAACATAAGAGGATGTTATCAAAAATCGTTTCAGTTACTATATTATGTATGTTCTTGCAGCCATTTTTCTCTGCAACAAATATCAGATGAATGTAATGTAGTGAAAAAGGTAAAATCCCAGGTCGTTGCGCAATAGCGGCATAACAGTAGCAGTTGTCAGCATATTATTTACATGGCATGTAAACAAATAATTAAAAAGAGGAAATCACATCCTCAATGAAGTAGGCTGGCAAAATGGGTAAATTGATGCATTTTTCAGCTCAAGGAATTTGTCCCGAAATAGAAATCATTGTAAAGCATCACGAACAGCAGAGGAGTTGGACCAAATGCATCGACACCATTCATTCAATCAGGGAACACGACCTTACCTGGCCTAGAGGATGCTGCCTATAGCTCGCTGGATCCGGAGAGCGGGCACGACAGTGGGAGCGGGTGGCAGACAAGGCGGCTCGTCGTGCGGCGACTCGTGACCTTCCTGCTTCAGGTACTCCCCCCCTAGCCCGCTCAATCCTGTGAATTCCCCTCTATCCCCGGTTAGACTAGTTCTCCCCTCATACTCGGATGATCACTTGACGAAAGTTCTTTCGGACGTGGGCATTTCCTTTGATCATAATGTTGGGTCCCCCTCTGCCATTCTCGCGCTGGTTAGGGCCAATGAGGTGGCCCAGACAGCCATTGCAAAAGCTAAGGAGCTTGCTACGGCCTCGCCAACCCCTTCGGTTGTGGCCGAAGGTGGACCCCGAGGGGATGCTGTGGCCTGCGCGCCTTCGGTTCCTGTTAAAAAGGGTGCTCCCAAACGCTCTAAAGCCTGCTTGGCACCCTGTAGGTCGAGCCTCCACATTAAAAATGTATCTTGTAAATGAGAGCCTTATTCTGAAATGTGAGGGGTTTAGGCGCTCGGGGGCACCGGGACTGTCGGGGAACGTAGCATGCAATTTTAAAAAAATTCCTATGCTCACGCAAGATCTATCTAGGAGATGCATAGCAACGAGAGGGGGAGAGTGTGTCCACGTACCCTCGTAGACCGAAAGCGGAAGCATTTGACAACGCGGTTGATGTAGTCGAACTTATTCTCGTTCCGACCGATCAAGTACCGAATGTACGACACCTCCGAGTTCTGCACACGTTCAGCTCGATCACGTCCCTCGAACTCTTGATCGAGCAAAGTGTCGAGGGAGAGTTCCGTCAATACGACAACGTGGTGACGGTGATGATGAAGTGATCCATGTAGGGCTTCGCCTAAGCACTACGTGAATATGACCGGAGGCGTAAACTGTGGAGGGGGGCGCCGCACACGGC
>NW_021196792.1:0-977 GCF_002162155.2 Triticum dicoccoides
AAAGTGGGAGAGACTGGCACCCGCTAGCCACCTTATGCACCAAGTGCATGTCAATCGGTGGAACCTGTCTCACGTAAGAGTACGTGTAAGGTCGGTCCGGGCCGCTTCATCCCACAATACCGTCGAAACAAGATTGGACTAGTAACGGTAAGCATATTGAACAACATCAACGCCCACAACTACTTTGTGTTCTACTCGTGCAAAGAATCTACGCAATAGACCTAGCTCATGATGCCACTGTTGGGGTACGTAGCAGAAATTCAAAATTTTCCTACGTGTCACCAAGATCTATCTATGGAGAAACCAGCTACGAGTAGAAGGAGAGTGCATCTACATACCCTTGTAGATCGCTAAGCAGAAGCGTTCAAGTGAACGGGGTTGATGAAGTCGTACTCGTCGTGATTCAAATCACCAATGATCAAGTGCCGAACGCACGGCACCTCCGCGTTCAACACACGTACAGCCCGGTGACGTATCCCACGCCTTGATCCAGCAAGGAGAGAGGGAGAGGTTGAGGAAGACTCCATCCAGCAGCAACACAACGGCGTGGTGGTGGTGGAGGAGTGTGGCAATCCTGCAGGGCTTCGCCAAGCACCACGGGAGAAGAGGAGTACTTGGGAGAGGGGGAGGGCTGCGCCAGAACTTTGTGTGTAGCTCCCATGCGCCTCCCCACTATATATAGGGGTGGAGGGGCTGGTTTCTTGCCCTCCAAGTCCATTGGGGCGTTGGCCAAGGTGGGAGGAAAGAAATCTCATTATTTCCTTCCCCACCGATTGTTATCCCCCCTTTTTAGGGATCTTGATCTTATCCCTTCGGGATATGATCTTATTCCTTCTAAGGGGGGATCTTGGTGCGCCTTGACCAGGGGTGTGGGGCCTTGCCCCCACTACCCACGTCCATGTGGGTCCCCCCATGCAGGTGGGCCCCACTCCGGAACCTTCTAGAACCTTCCCGGTACAATACCGAAAAATCCCGAA
>NW_021196793.1:0-1701 GCF_002162155.2 Triticum dicoccoides
CGGCAGGGACAACAAGTTCGATAGCAGGACGTCGCTATACCCAGGCCAGGAGGGCGGCGGCCACATCATCGCAGAGCTCACGCTGACTCCGGAGAACATAGCGACGCTCGAGGAGGACGAGGAGCTCTGCGCTGAAGGAAATATGCCCTAGAGGCAATAATAAAGTTATTATTTATTTCCTTATATCATGATAAATGTTTATTATTCATGCTAGAATTGTATTAACCGGAAACATAATACATGTGTGAATACATAGACAAACAGAGTGTCACTAGTATGCCTCTACTTGACTAGCTCGTTAATCAAAGATGGTTATGTTTCCTAACCATGGACAAAGAGTTGTTATTTGATTAACGGGATCACATCATTAGGTGAATGATCTGATTGACATGACCCATTCCATTAGCTTAGCACCCGATCGTTTAGTATGTTGCTATTGCTTTCTTCATGACTTATACATGTTCCTATGACTATGAGATTATGCAACTCCCGTTTGCCGGAGGAACACTTTGTGTGCTACCAAACGTCACAACGTAACTGGGTGATTATAAAGGAGCTCTATAGGTGTCTCCAAAGGTACATGTTGGGTTGGCGTATTTCAAGATTAGGATTTGTCACTCCGATTGTCGGAGAGGTATCTCTGGGCCCTCTCGGTAATGCACATCACTTAAGCCTTGCAAGCATTGCAACTAATGAGTTAGTTGCGGGATGATGTATTACAGAACGAGTAAAGAGACTTGCCGGTAACGAGATTGAACTAGGTATTTGGAATACCGACGATCGAATCTCGGGAAAGTAACATACCGATGACAAAGGGAACAACGTATGTCGTTATGCGGTCTGACCGATAAAGATCTTCGTAGAATATGTAGGAGCCAATATGAGCATCCAGGTTCCGCTATTGGTTATTGACCGGAGACATGTCTTGGTCATGTCTACATTGTTCTCGAACCCGTAGGGTCCGCACGCTTAAGGTTACGATGACAGTTATATTATAAGTTTATGCATTTTGATGTACCGAAGTTTGTTTGGAGTCCCGGATGTGATCACGGACATGACGAGGAGTCTCGAAATGGTCGAGACATAAAGATTGATATATTGGAAGCCTATGTTTGGATATCGGAAGTGTTCCGGGTGAAATCGGGATTTTACCGTAGTACCGGGAGGTTACCGGAACCCCCCAGGAGCTATATGGGCCTTAATGGGCCATAGTGGAAGAAGAGGAGAGGCAGCCAGGGCTTGGGCCGCGCGCCCCTCCCCCCTAGTCCGAATAGGACAAGGAGAGAGGGGGCCGGCGCCCTCCTCCTTCTCTCTCTCTCTTTTCCACCTCATGAATCCTATTCCAACTAGGATTGGGGGAGAAGTCCTACTCCCGGAGGGAGTAGGACTCCTCCTGGCGCGCCATATGTGGCCGGCCGGCCTCCCCCTCTTGGTCCTTTATATACGGAGGCAGGGGCACCCCAGAGAGACACAAGTTGATCCACGTGATCTTATTCTTAGCCGTGTGCGGCGCCCCCTGCCACCATAGTCCTCGATAATATTGTAGCGGTGCTTAGGCGAAGCCCTGCGACAGTAGTACATCAAGATCGTCACCACGCCGTCGTGCTGACGGAACTCTTCCCCGACACTTTGCTGGATCGATGTCCGGGGATCGTCATCGAGCTGAACGTGTGCTAAAACTCGGAGGTGCCGTAGTTTCGG
>NW_021196794.1:0-969 GCF_002162155.2 Triticum dicoccoides
ACTCGCACCACTGCTGAGATGCTCGAGGATAAGGACCGTGAAAATCGGGCCTTAAGGCTAGAGCTCTTCAACACCCGTGCTGACCACTGGGCCACTTTGACTCGGTTCGCACCGGCGGTGCAAGCTGGATATTCAGATATGCGCGATCTCTATCCTGTGAGATCTGCTCTGCCAGACGTGATGGTTTGGCGTGATGTAGGAGGCATCACCCCACCTCGCGGTCCCCGCAGGCCACCGTTTGTTGGTCCAAGGCCTCATCCTAGCCCCTATGGTCCACAAGCTCCGCGAGACCGTCTGTTTCCAGATGATCATGTTGAGCTTCCAGGCTATGGAGGTGACTTCTACGAGGACTACTACGGATCGGTCTGAGTTAGTGGTAGTATCACTAGTTCGCACTAGCTGTGTCGTCTATCGTCCCGCGTGACTCGTGGGATATGACCTAGTTTGTACTCCTTCTGGAGGTGTAGAAAAATAATGTATAGGAGCTTGGAATGCCTCCGATGAGATGTAATCCTCTTTTCACCGTAATAGTACTTTGTTTGGTCTTGTACTAAACCCTGTATGGTGTGTATGATGATGGAATAAAGAAGCAGTTTCTGTATCTACCATGTCATACGGATGATCATCTTGCATTCCGAGTTATTTCTTACATTATAAATCCTATGTCGGAATTTTACCATCCTGACTAAAACATTGTCTTGATTTCCTAGGATGGTCAACACGCGCGCTAACCCTGCTTCTCAAGAGCAGGCCGAAGGCAGTGAAGCCAGGGATGCAAATCTGCCTCATCCTCCTTCACTAGCCGAGGTCATGATGGAAGCTGAGAGAAACAAGCGGGAGACAAACCGTTTGTTGGAGCGTATTGAACAGAATACAGCACACCATCAGAGGGCTAACGTGGTGTCACTCAGTGATTTTATCAAATTGCATCCACCCACGTTCCACCACTCCGTCGAGCCTCTCGACGCT
>NW_021196795.1:0-1401 GCF_002162155.2 Triticum dicoccoides
AAGTTCGAATGGACTCCACAATGTGAGCACAGCTTTCAGGAACTGAAAAGACGCCTGACTTCTGCTCCCGTGCTGGTACCGCCAGACTTCTCCAAGGACTTTGTTATCTACTGCGACGCCTCGCGACAAGGACTAGGTTGCATTCTCATGCAAGATCGACACGTAATTGCCTACGCTTCACGACAATTGCACCCACATGAGGAGAATTATCCTACCCATGATCTAGAGCTTGCAGCCGTAGTCTATGCACTTAAGACCTGGCGACATTACCTCCTCGGTAATCGTTGCGAAATATTCACTGATCACCAAAGTCTGAAGTATATTTTCACCCAACCGGATTTGAATCTCAGGCAGAGACGTTGGGTTGAATTGATCACAGACTTCGACTTAGGAATAACCTACACCCCAGGGAAAGCCAACGTCATGGCTGATGTGCTAAGTCGTAAATCTTATTGTAACAATCTGGTGTTACAACAGAGTCAACCGCTTCTCCATGAGGAATTTCGGAAGCTTAACCTTCACATTGTTCCTCAAGGATTTCTTTCCACCTTGGTGGCGAAACCTACTCTTACGGATCAAATCATTGCTGCCCAGAAGCGAGATAAGGGAATAGCTAAGATCAAGGAGAACATTGCTAGCGGAGGTGCTAGTTGTTTCTCCACAAATGATCATGGTGTTGTGTACTTTGAGAACCGTCTAGTGGTTCCCAAGAACCAGCATCTACGGCAGTTGATCCTTAAGGAGGCTCATGAATCTCCTCTCACCATTCATCCCGGTGGTACTAAGATGTATCAGGACCTACGCCAGAGGTTCTGGTGGACTAGGATCAAGAGAGAAATTGCTCAGTATATTGCTAATTGCGACGTCTGTCGTCGTGTAAAAGCAGAGCACCAACGGCCTGCTGGCACCCTTCAACCCTTAGCCATTCCTGAATGGAAATGGGATAAAATTGGTATGGATTTCATTACCGGTTTTCCCAGGACCAAGAGAGGGAATAATGCTATTTTCGTCGTGGTCGATCGTCTTTCCAAAGTAGCCCATTTCCTACCTGTTCGAGAGAGTATAACCGCTAGTCAGCTGGCAGACTTATACATCTCCCGAATAGTGTCCCTTCATGGTGTCCCTTTGGAAATTAACTCGGATCGAGGAAGTCTTTTCACCTCTCGATTTTGGGAAAGTTTCCAAAATGCTATGGGAACCCGTCTTTCCTTTAGCACCGCTTTCCACCCTCAGTCGAGTGGTCAAGTGGAACGCGTCAACCAAATTCTAGAAGACATGCTTCGAGCCTCTGTTATCTCATTCGGAATGGACTGGGAGAAGTGCCTTCCATTTGCCGAATTCGCTTACAACAACAGCTATCAATCTAGCTTGGGTAAAGCCCCTTTTGAAGTTCTCTATGGA
>NW_021196796.1:0-1205 GCF_002162155.2 Triticum dicoccoides
TGTCACATCCCTAGCTTCAGGCATTGCTCTAGGTTAGCTTCATGTGTGCATCATGTCTATATTTTTGAAACTTGAATTGAGGAATATTGGAAGCCTCAAAACCCTAAATAAAAGAGGGGCAAAAACCCTAGAAATCTTATTCATTGCTCCAAAAGGCTCTTCTTAAATGTTTGATAATTTTTGGTAAGGGTTCTGGTCCCAACCAAAATATTGAACATTTTTAAGGATTTATTTTTGGGACTTTGAATTTAAATCATAGCCATTTGAATTGGACTTATATCTACTGTTAAATAAATATAGGTCCAATAATTCTGAAATATTTTTGTGGAGCATTGTTTTAATTCTTTTAGCTCCTAAAAATATTGTCAGAAGCAAAATAAATTGAATTGGTTTCAAAACCAAATTCAAAACAAACCTGCAAAATAGAAAACAGAGTTAAAACAAAACAGAGAGAAAAAAAATAAAAAGAGTAAAGCCTACCTGGCCTCACCCGTGCAGCCCACCAGCCGGCCCAGCTTCCCCCCCCCCTGGCCGGCCCAGCCCACCAGCGCCCTCCCTGTCGTCTTCCTCCTCGGGACAGTAGGACAGAGGCGCGTGGCCGGAGCGCGTGCGCACGCGCCCGAGCCACCTCCTGCTTGCCGCCCCGCCCCGGATCGGCTAAGGATGCCACGCACCCCCTCAGGCCTCTCTCAACTCCCTCCCGTGCTCATCCCCTTCTCCTGCTCTCCCTCTCGCTCCGCACCTCGGACCCGAGCGGAGCCGCCACCACCGACGCCGATTGCCGCAGCCACCGTGCTCCCCACGCCTCACCGACGCCCCAGGGAGCTCCGCCTCGACCCCCTCTTCCTCCCCACCGATCCACAGCCCTCCGGAAGCCTGCATCGCCGCCATCGCCGTCGTCTTCTACCTCGGACCCGCCGGCCATCTTCGTCAAATTCGCCGGCTCCGGACCGTCCCCGACCTCGCCGAGCATCTCTTCGTGACCGTGGTGAGCCCCCGGTCCTCTTCCCCCTAATCCCGCCTTCGTTTGTTTGCCGTAGCCGCCGCCCCCTTGCTTACCGTAGCCGTCGCCGCGCGGGCTCGTCGCCGGCGAAGCCCCGGTGACCAAATGGCCCCGCGCGTGCGTCCGTTGCACTCGCAACGACCCGTGGAGTAACGCTAGCGTGGCAACTAGCTCGTTTGCAAGCCGCAGCGCTAACCCCGCA
>NW_021196797.1:0-1399 GCF_002162155.2 Triticum dicoccoides
GGTGTGTGAGCTAAGCGTGTGAACACGATTTGGTAAAGGTAGCGGTGAGAGGCCATGTAGGAGTACATGGTGGGTTGTCTCATTGCAGCCGTCCTCAGGAGCTGAGTTCTGTGTTTGTGATCCATGATTCAGCTACTACCACGCATTGGGCCCGAAACCAATGGACCCTCTCGGCTTCTTAATCACTCTTGTCCTCTGTCCAGGAGTTGCAAGTAGTTTCTGGTGTTTGTAGTATGCTGGAGGCCGTGCGCAGCGCTGACCGTAGGGGTGGGCTGTGATGCGGTAGGCACGTGGCACGGTGTACCGGGCGCCCGTTTGGTGTCTCGGGAACCCTGTTCACATCGTTTGGGGCTGTGAGCGAAACTCCGGCCGGATCTCCTCATGGATGGAACCCGAATAGGAGATAAACCTGGACTAGAGACTTAGGTGATTAGGTAGGTCGTGGCCGACACCACGTTGGGCTTCCGCTTGAAGGTTGCCGAGTACATGTCGTGTAAACGACGGTAAGTGGTGAGAGCGTGTATGAAGAAGTACACCCCTGCAGGGTTGACCTAATCTATTCGAATAGCCGTGTCCGCGGAAAAGGACTTCTGGGTTGCTTATATCAGTTCATAGACAAGTGAAAGTGGATACTCTAAAATACGCAAGATAAGCGTGAGTGCTATGGATGGCATTCTCGTAGGGAGACGGGAGTGGATCCATAGTGGTGTATTGATATGGTGAATATGTGGACTCGTGTGCGCCACCTCAAAAGAGTTATTTGCAATAGTAGATCAGGATAGCCACCGTGTCAAAGCTGGCTTGCTGCAGTTAAACTCCACCATCCCCTTTGTTGATAATGATGCATATGTAGATAGTCCTGATGTAAGTCTTGCTGGGTACATTTGTACTCACGTTTGCCTATTTTATGTTTTTGCAGAGAGACTTCGGTCTCGCTAGTAGTTCCGCATGGACTTCGACGTTTAGCTTGTTACCTCAGCTACGATCTTGTGCCTCGGCAGGATTGGTAGATAGTCAGGCTTCTCAGCCTTTTTCATTTATAGATGTCTGTACTCAGACATGTTAAGCTTCCGCATGTGCTTTGACTTGTATGCTCTGATTGTTGGGTCATAAGACCCATGTTTGTAATATCTCGCTCCTCGGAGCCTATTGAATATTTACTTGTGTCGTAGAGTCATGTTGTGATGCCTTGCTGTATTTGCACATATCGAGCATATTGTGTGTATGATTGAAATGCTTGGTATGTGTGGGATCTGACTATCTAGTTGTTTATCCTTAGTAGCCTCTCTTACCGGGAAATGTCTCCTAGTGTTTCCACCGAGCCATGGTAGCTTGCTACTGCTCCGGAACACTTAGGCTGGCCGGCATGTGTCCTTCTTCGTTCCTGTGTCTGTCCCTT
>NW_021196798.1:0-721 GCF_002162155.2 Triticum dicoccoides
AAGCGACGTCATTAATTTCCAACATGTTCTGACATCATTTGTTGTTTTTCGGTCATTTACCTAATTGTTTAGAGAGCTAAATGACCGTGAAATTGAAAATCACTAAAATTGAATTCTGAATATGTTGAAACTTGGCATGGTATCATCATTTCACCCGCATAGCATGTGCGAAAGAGTAGAGAGGGTCACGGTAAAAACTGGATGCACTTCATGTACAAACTGGACAAACTCTTTCGGAGTATCAGGGTTTTCGACGAGAACTCATCTGTTACACGGGCACTTCAATGTTTTTTAAATTTATTTGAACTCCGGACTTCTTTTGTGTTTAGTATGCAGCATTCAAAGCGACGTCATCAATTTCCAACATCTTCGGACATCATTTGTTGTTTTTCGGTCATTTACCTAATTGTTTAGAGAGCTAAATGACCGTGAAATTGAAAAGCACTACAAAATGAATTCTGAAAATGTTGAAACTTGGCATGGTATCATCATTTCACCCGCATAGCATGTGCGAAAGAGTAGAGAGGGTCACGGCAAAAACTGGACGCACTTCGTGTACAAACTGGACAAACTCTTTCGGCGTATCAGGGTTTTCGACGAGAACTCATCTATTACATGGGCACTTCAATGTTTTTTAAATTTATTTGAACTCCGGACTTATTTTGTGTTCAGTATGCAGCATTCAAAGCGACGTCATCAATATCCAACATGTTCTGACATC
>NW_021196799.1:0-1189 GCF_002162155.2 Triticum dicoccoides
GAGGACTAACGTGGTGTCACTCAGTGATTTTATCAAATTACATCCACCCACGTTCCACCACTCCGTCGAGCCTCTCGACGCTGATGACTGGCTTCGCAGTATCTCTCACAAACTGCGTTCCGCGCTGGTAGCGGAGGCTGACAAGGTCACCTTTGCTGCATATCATCTTGAAGGCCCCGCCAGTCTATGGTGGGAGAATTATGGAGCTATGCGCCCGGCGGGCCATGTCACTACTTGGGCTGAGTTCAGCGAGGCTTTCCGTGAACATCACATTCCGGAGGGTCTCATGGACCGTAAACGTGAGGAATTTTGCAGTTTCACCCAAGGCCGACTTTCTGTGGATGTTTACAGCAGGGAGTTTGGTAACCTCGCACGATATGCAACTGAGGAAGTGTCTACTGACGCCAAGAAGCAAGCAAGGTTCCGTAAGGGACTTAGTCCTGAGCTTCGCCGTGACCTCCGTCTGCATGAGTGCACATCTTTTCAGAAACTTGTCAACAAGGCCATCAGTGCTGAAACTGGTCAGACTGATTATGACGCAACACGCAAGCATGGCCGTGACATGGGTTCCTCATCCGGTGCTGGTCCTCAGAAGCGCCGCGTGTGGGTACCCAACACCGCCCTGCCACCCAGGTTCACACCGAGGCCATCTTTCCAGGCACCTCACCCTGTTCAACAGTCTGCACCGGCCAAGCCCTATGGGGGTACAACCAACAATGCTCCTCCACGTACCAGTTCCGTAACTTGTTTCAAGTGTGGTGAATCTGGCCACTATATGCGTGAGTGTCCCCAGACCAACCCCAACCAATCTGCTAAAGCCGTTGGCCGTGGCAAGCCGACAGGGAAAGTGTTCCACGCCAAGCCGGCCACCGCTTCACGTGGCCATGTCAACTGTATCTCGGCCGAAGAAGCTCAAGAGGATCCCAACGTCGTTCTCGGTACGCTTCTTGTTAATTGCCACCCGGCATCTGTTCTTTTCGATACAGGAGCCTCTCATTCATTTATATCCGAGAACTATGCTCGTTTGCATAACACCGCATTCTGTGACATGCCATCCACTATGGAAATTTCTACTCCCGGGTCTAGATGGCAGACCTCTAGGGTAAGTTATGGAAATGAAATCCAAGTCGACAGACTTGTTTTTCTTGCATCTTTGATAGCCCTTAAATCTTCAGATATTAATATCATT
>NW_021196800.1:0-1783 GCF_002162155.2 Triticum dicoccoides
AGAAGACTCTCAAGCAGAGTCTTTTTGGGACTTTTTGAGACTTTTCCAATAATGCCCCTCCATGCATCCATTGGTTCGCCACCCCATGGTGTTGTTTAATTGTTATTTTTCTATATACTAGGAGCAACATGGTCATTTAATAATCTCTAGGAAGGGAATAGAGACTTTTTAGTCTCTAGAAACAAACATGGAGGGATTTTTTAGGGACTAGAGACTTTTTAGTTGAGACTAAAAAAAGTCCTAGGACTAAAGAACCAAACATCACCAAAGTCTGTGCATGCTAACTTCTAACTAGCACACAACGCATCGCACACTGCCCATGCATAGTTAGATGATGCCTGATACGTGTGCAACGTATTTATAATTTTTAATTATTTCATGCTAATATTATCTGTTTTGGATGTTTTATATGCATTAATATGTAATTTTATATTATTTTTGGAACTAACCTATTAACCTAGAGCTCAGTGTCTTGTACCTATTAACCTAGAGTCCAAACGGAATAAAACTTTCGCAATGATTTATCTTGGACCAGAAGACAACAAGGAGACTTGAAGATGAAGTCGGAGAAGCCACGAGATGGCCACAAGGACGGAGGGCACCCCCAGGGGGTAGGGCGTGCCCCCCAGCCTTGTGCCCCCCTCCCCCCGTGACCCTCCTGACCTAATTTTTTTGCCTATATATTCTCAAATATCCATAAACCATCAGAGACATCCACGAAAAGACTTTTTCACCGCCGCAACCTTCTGTACATGTAGGGATCTTTTTCGGCACCCTGCCGGAGGGGATTCGATCACGGGGGGCTTCTACATCAACTCTATTGCCTTTCCGATAAAGCGTGTGTAGTTTACCTCAGACATACGGGTTCATAGCTAGTAGGTAGATGTTTTTTTCTCTCTCTCTCTGATTCTCAATACCATGTTCGCCTCAATGTTCTTGGCGATCTATTCGATGTAATACTTTTTTGCGGTGTGTTTGCCGAGATCCGATGAATTGTGGATTTATAATCAACTTATTTATGAATATTATTTAAATCTTCTCTGAATTCTTTTATGCATGATTGATATCTTAGTAATTTTCTTCGAACTATCGGTTTGGTTTGGCCAACTAGACTGGTTTTTCTTGCAATGGGAGAAATGCTTAGCTTTGGGTTCAATATCCCGTGTCCTTTCCCAGTAACAGTAGGGGCAGCAAGACACGTACTGTATTGTTGCCATCGAGGTTAAAAAAATGGAGTTTTCATCATATTGCTTGAGTTAATTCCTCTACATCATGTCATCTTACTTAATGTGTTACTTTGTTCTTCATGAACTTAATACTCTAGATGCATGCAGGAGTCGGCCAATGTGTAAAGTAATAGTAATAGATGCAGAACCGCTTCGGTCTACTTGACACGGACGTGATGCCTATATTCATGATCATTGCCTTAGATATCGTCATACTTTGCGCTTTTTTATCAATTGCTCGGCAGTAATTTGTTCACCCACAGTATTATTTGCTATCTTGAGAGAAGCCTCTAGTGAATTCCAAGTAATACATGGTTTAAACATGTATAAGGGGTAGAGACTTGGAGTACAAGACAAGTAATACATGGTTTAAACATATTTGATCTCTACTCTTTATCTCTATCTCTAAACCAAAACTATATTCTAACATTCCCCCTCAGTCGTAGCGGGAGTGAAGCGGACGATTATGACTAAATTTGAAGTCTTGTGCTTTTGTCGTCTTCTCCGCTGCACCATCATCAACTGCATCTCTGATGGGTCGGCACCTAGGGCGGTGA
>NW_021196801.1:0-1626 GCF_002162155.2 Triticum dicoccoides
TGACCATCCTAGGTAAACAAGACAATGATTTAGTCAGGATGGTAAAATTCCAACATAGGATTCATAATGTAAGAAATAACTCGGAATGCAAGATGATCATCCGTATGACATGGTAGATACAGAAACTGCTTCTTTTATTCCATCGTCATACACACCATACAGGGTTTAGTACAAGACCAAACAAAGTACTATTACGGTGAAAAGAGGATTACATCTCATCGGAGGCATTCCAAGCTCCTATACATTATTTTTCTACACCTCCGGAAGGAGTACAAACTAGGTCATATCCCACGAGTCACGCAGGACGATAGACGACACAGCTAGTGCGAACTAGTGATACTACCACTAACTCAGACCGATCCGTAGTAGTCCTCGTAGAAGTCACCTCCATAGCCTGGGAGCTCAACATGATCATCTGGAAACAGACGGTCTCGCGGAGCTTGTGGACCATAGGGGCTAGGATGAGGCCTTGGACCAACAAACGGTGGCCTGCGGGGATCGCGAGGTGGGGTGATGCCTCCTACATCACGCCAAACCATCACGTCTGGCAGAGCAGATCTCACAGGATAGAGATCGCGCATATCTGAGAATCCAGCTTGCACCGCCGGTGCGAACCGAGTCAAAGTGGCCCAGTGGTCAGCACGGGTGTTGAAGAGCTCTAGCCTTAAGGCCCGATTTTCACGGTCCTTATCCTCGAGCATCTCAGCAGTGGTGCGAGTCCGTGAATCCTCCTGAGTGGGGTCAGCATAGATAGCCTGGAGATACCCTTGTGCTCCCGGAAGTGATCCTGGCATATACCGGAAATCAGAGTCGCGAAATATACCAGATCTGACTCGCATAATGGTCATCATAGAGTAGGCGGCGTCCTGCACAGCCATCTCAATAGTAACCCCGAGTCCATAAGAGCAGTGAAGAGGCTCGGTGGATCCAGGATAAGATGGAAATATCCTGACAGTGCAGAGATACTGGCTTTGATTAAAGTCTCGGAATTGCTCTTCGACCGTGTACTCAGGATACCAGCGGTATCCAGCCTCAGTCATTACCTTGACCAACTTAGCAGTATGGCCGGGTACATCTAGGCATCGAGTCAGGCGAACCACTTGATTAAGGTCGCGAGTGGCCATCTGAAAGCACAATCATAATGCAAAGGCATTAGAATTTCCAGCGAAATTTCGGCAGCATAACAGCTGTAAATGCTCAAGAAGGATTTTGAGACATTTGACAAAGGATTTCATACACACTCAACATCATCATATCAAAGTTCTGGATCCATTCTAACAACATAATGTGGTAGTAGAACTGAACTAGGCTTGTATCCATCAAACTTATAAGGTACTACTGATTAGTAACTCGTGATCCTGATAGAGAGAACAGATCCTAATTCCTTAACCCCCGGTGGAAGAATGGACTGACTCAGATCAGAAAGTCATAAGGTATAAGGAGTAAAAAGAGCCTTACGTTCCAACCCACAAACAATTCCCCTACATATAACTAAAGAATTTCTAGACTCAACATCGACCAGTTTGGCTTGGAGAACCTACAGGCAGTCCGGCTCTGATGCCAACGCTGTCAGGACCCCGACTCGATGTCACATCGATCTAGCTGGTAACACCTCATATCACTTTG
>NW_021196802.1:0-922 GCF_002162155.2 Triticum dicoccoides
GCACGTAGCACGCTCCAACACCCCCCCTAACACCCTGCAACACCGTTCCCGTGCACGACCGAACCCCGGCCGCCGCAGCCGAGCTCGCCGCCGTCGACTCCGGCCACCCCGACCCCAACGGACTCCGCCAAGAGCCGCGGGTCGTCCTCAGCTTCACTCCGGTGGCCTCCGCGGTTCATTTGGTGGCCGAAACGACCAAAACCACTATCGCCGCCGCACTGATGGTCGCCGCCGGCCAGAACTCCGGCGAGCTGACATGGCCTAGTTAATTAGCCACTAAACCACCACCTACTGACGCTGACAAGTGGGCCCCAGGGCTTAGTCAAAGCTAACCAGCCCGGGTCAACACGGGATTAGCCCCTGTGTCACTGACGTGTGGACCCCACACGTCAGGTTTGACCCCAGCCAGCCCTGTTGACCTGCTGATGTCACTGTGACGTCAGGCTGGCGCAGTAAATGATATTTCTGGATTTAAATTAAATCAGGAAATTCCAGAATATTAATTAAACTTCAAAAATTCATAACTTTTATTCTGTAACTCCAAATTGGACAAATTATATATGAAAAATGATCAGAAAAATCCAATCTATCCATCTGTACTATTTTCATGCATGATCCAACAAGTTAAATGGATGTTTTAATCAGAACAAGGAAAAGCACTTTAAAAGGCCATATTTGAAATTGAAATTTGAATCTTTGACTCAAATTTGTTCAAACCCTTCTGGCTTTAGTTGCATTAGCCCAACACACTCATATTGCCATGTTTCATGCATGCATCATATTGTTGCACATTGTTTGGTGATGCCTGTGTATCGTTATCCTTTACGACAGGATCTGTCCCCGAGGAGTACCGTGACTACCCTAACGAAGAACCGTATCCGTGCATCGAACCATCAGGCAAGCAACCAACCATTTGATCATA
>NW_021196803.1:0-906 GCF_002162155.2 Triticum dicoccoides
GGGACGAGGTCCGGGTGGGGTCGGGGCGGCGTCGGGGCGGCGGGGCAGCGTCGAGGCGGCGGCGCCCTGCGAAACCACGATGAGAATGCAATACACACCAAAGAATATCATATACAAGAATTGCAGAAATTAAACAAGGTCAGACCCACACTATAACCATACATTTGACATTCTTAATTACAATTCAGTTTTGAAAAATGGAATTTCACTTAGGCCCTGGAGAAAATCTAAATGGGAAAATTATGCTATTCCACAACCTCTCGAAAGCTGCATTTTCGGTCGTTGCAACATTTTGTTATAATTAATATTATTTCATGAAAAAATAGTTATAATACTATTTATTATCCAAGTGAATCAAAATGAATGTTTTCCTACTATTGCCAATTGGAACAAAAATATTTCATATGTTCGTATTACTGCCAGTTCTAGGCTTCAACATGAGAAGTACTAATTCACTAGGGATTAAGAGAGCATCAGCGCGCTATAAAACACCACAAACTTGCTCACGAAATTCTTAGAAAAGAACAGTGTACATATGGGAAGACCAAAGGTAAGCTCACATACATCTACAATAGTAAATACTGCGGCAAATTTTCCCAACAAGTCCATTTACACATGGAATCAACCACACTAAAAAAGCAAATGTAAACTACGCGAACCTAGAAAATCATTCATCACCCATGAGGAATTTGAGATACAACCATACAGGTAAGGATGGAGGTGTTCAGTATGGGATGAATCGAAACGGGAAGATGAGACCTCACCGCGTTCTGCAGCGGTTATATTCTGCAACGGTGGTGTGGACGGGGCGGCGTCCGGGCGGCGGGGTCGCGTCGAGGCGGCGGGGCAGCGTCGAGGTGGCGGGGCAGCGGCGTCGGGGCGGGGTCGAGGCGGCGTCGGGGCAGC
>NW_021196804.1:0-861 GCF_002162155.2 Triticum dicoccoides
GTTTAGACTTTGGGTTTTGTTTAGATTAAAAGTTCGCCATAGCTGCAACTTCGCGTACTTCGTTTGTGTTCAACGACCAGACAAAGGCGTCACAGAACCCCACCTTGATCAATAAAGTTTTCATCTTATATTCGCAATATCCAGATTGCAATCTTAGTTTCTTGCTTGTTCTTCGTTTGCTCGCAGGAAACAGACCCTCGTGGTCAGGTTGATCGTGCTCCGGCGTGGTCAATAACCTCTCGGAGTTGGTTTAGCGATTGCTAAGGCGCGACGTCCTCGCACGTTCGTAGTCGGATCGTCAAAGTCGACTTCCACCAAAGCGAAATCCATCATCTCATCGAAAGACGGGACACCTTTGCCTCTATCAAGTGGTATCAGATTTCCAGGTTGCTCGGTGAGATTTTACAGTTTTTCGTAGTTTAGATCGAGTCTGTTCTTCATACCTACAGTCCACGAAAAAGCCACAAAAAAAAATTAGGGTTAGTTCATCATTTCCGAACCAATCTGAGCCTTTGCATAATCTTTTTAGGGTTTTGCTTTGTTGAATTTGCGGTTGCATCGTCGTGTCTAGTTGCTGGTCTTAGAGTCTAGTCTTTTAGAGTTTCGAGTTCTGGTCATAAGTTGTCACGCCGCCGCCGCACCATCATCATCACCCCTGCCATCTACCACCACCGCTTATCCGCCACCGCTTCGAATCCGTATCCATATACCACCACAGCTGTCATATACCACCACCGCTGCCATCTACCACCATATATCCACCACCAATCCGAGTTCTTGTCATATTAGGTTTGTTTTCGAGATCCATCTAGATTCCGATTCGTGTTTCCTTGCCGGAGTAGGTTTCGGAAAAAAAAAAGA
>NW_021196805.1:0-851 GCF_002162155.2 Triticum dicoccoides
CCTCTCGTCGGGCGACGCCGACGGGGTGGTTCGGCGGCGACCGCAAGCGCGGGTCGGTCGAACAGGAGAAGGGGGAAGGCGACCGGGGAGGGGGAGTGGTCGGGCCGACTTGGCCGGGCCAAGGCCCAGGGAAGGCATGGGGGCGCTGTGGGCCGTCCGGATGGCCGACTGGGCCTGCCTAGCGGCTAAGGCCCAAGCAGAGAGGGGGGGGGGGCTGTGGGTCGCCGAGGCCCAAGGGGAGGCCAGGGCTCTCCCACCCCCTCTTCTTTTCCTTTTTTTTAAACAGCTTTTGCATTTTCTTTCCTTTTTCTTTTAGCCAATAAAGACTTTGCAAAAGATTATGCCATTGGACAAAATAATCTCAAAGAATTATTAGGCACTGCCCAAAAAAAAAGATTGTGAGGCTTTTAGAAATACTTTGCCATTTTCATAAATTAAAAAGGCATTTAATTTATTTCTTAGGCCACTGTTTGAAGTAGCTTAGGCCACTCAAACCTTTTTGCAAAAATGTTGGTTCACCACCAATATTAGTTGTGGAATATTCTGCACATGATGAACATTTTTGTTTTCATGTCTGAGCATTTTGAATTTCAGACAAAATTTGAATTTGAATTCAACTGGAATGTGAAAGAACATGAGACAATAATGATCAGGCACATGTTTAGCAAAAAGATTAACTTAACCCCAGGGGTTACTGTAGCATCATTACACCGGGGTGTTACAACTCTCCTCCTCTAAAAGAAATTCTCGTCCCGAGAATTAAGAGGTAGAAGGGAAAAGATCGGGGTATTCAGCCCGGAGGTTATCTTCGCGTTCCCAAGTGGCTTCCTCTTTAGTATGATTCGACCATT
>NW_021196806.1:0-2280 GCF_002162155.2 Triticum dicoccoides
GTTTGATCTCTCCAATCCCATCCGTTTACTTTCTTGCAAGTTGCATGCTTTACTTTCCGCTGCTTATATACTCATTGCATGCTTGCTTGAATTGTATCTTGATTGCTTGACTCGTGGTAAGTTGCTAAAAACTGCCAAGAACTAAAAGTGGGAAAAGGTTAAGTTTTTATTTGGTCAAGTAGTCTAATCATCCCCCCTCTAGACATACTTTCGATCCTACAATTGGTATCACATCTTTGGTCTCCATTTGCCTTCATTTCCAATGCGTTTGGTGATCATAGCCTTGGTTTCAAAACCTAGGAGAGTATGGCGTCGAGCAAGGGAAATTACCACCGTAGAGGTCCTTACTTTGATGGTACTAATTTTGCTAGTTGGAAGCATAAGATGAAAATGCATATTCTTGGACATAATGCCGCCATTTGGGCTATTGTTTGTATTGGTTTTCAAGGTGAATTGTTTGATGGGAGAGAACCGAACCGTGGAGCTACCGCGGAAGAGTTGAAGATGCTGCAATACAAAGCTCAAGCTTGTGATATCCTCTTCAACGGATTGTGCCCCGAAGAATTCAACAAAATCAGCCATATTGAGAACGCAAAGGAATTTTGGGACACTTTGATTGATATGCACGAAGGTACTGACTCCGTCAAGGAATCCAAATTGGATGTGCTTCAAAGTCAACTTGACAAGTTAAAAATGAAGGATGGTGAAGGTGTCGCTGAAATGTACTCTAGGCTTGCTCTCATCACAAATGAGATTTCCGGCTTAGGAAGTGAAGAGATGACCGATAACTTCATCGTCAAGAAGATAATAAGAGCCTTGGATGGAAAATATGATACCGTGTGCACATTGATCCAAATGATGCCCAATTACAAAGATCTCAAGCCAACGGAAGTCATTGGAAGAGCTCCACAACAAGTCAAGTGGTGCTTATAAAGCCTCATGTGAAGCACCTTCATCATCAAGTGAAAAACAAACCTTCAATGAGGAATTGAGCCTAATGGTGAAAAACTTGAACAAGTTCTACAAAAGTAGAAGCATGGAAAGAAGTTCCAAGTCAAGATCCTACAATGACAAAAGATCTTCGAGTCGTGAACGAATATGTTAGAATTGTGGAAGAACCGGACACTACTCCAATGAGTGTACGACTCCCTACAAAATAAGAGAAGACTCATCTAAAATAAGAAGTAGAAGAGAAGAATCACCACCAAGAGAAAGAAGGAGTAGAGATGATCGTTATGAGCGAGGAACCTCCCGGAGAAGCAAGGATTCAGAAAGGAAGGACAAGTCATCAAAGAGCTAAACAAAGCAAAGACATCAAGCTCATGTTGGTGAATGGGTATCCGGCTCCGACTCTGACCATCACTCCGGAGAAGCTATCACTCCGACTCCAAATATACTCAAGATGAAGGTGTTGCCGGTCTAGCACTTGTGTCAACCAACTCATACGACATATTTGACTCACCAAATGAAGGAATTGGAAGATGCTTCATGGCTAAAGTCCGAAAGGTATCACACCCCGAGTACGTTAATTTCAATAGTGACGAAGATGATTTGTTAGGTGATGATGATTTACTTGTTGACAACTCTAGTTATGAAAACTATGATGGAACGTTAATTAATCATGCTAATCAAGATGAAACGACTGACAATGATAAGGAGAAGATTGAGCGTCTAACTAAAGAACTAAACACTCTTAAGTTAGCTCATGAAACTACCTTGGAAGATCATCAAGAACTTTTAAAGACTCATGAGAAGTTACGCTTTGAAAAGCTCAACCTTGAGCAAGAACATGAGTTTTTAAAGGCTATCAATGATTATCTTTGCAAGAAATTTCTTCTTACATTGCCAAGCGTTTACTCTTATCTACAAACATGCCACAAGTTAAATCTAACAACAAGAGTAAGCAAGATTCTTCTTCTAGTAGTAATAATAACCATGCTAAATCCAATATTGTTTCTTCTAGTAGTTCTCTTGATTCCACTAATGATTCTCTTAGCGAAGTTACAATTGAGCAAGAAAATAGCTTATTGAAGGGAATTATAGAGAAAGGTGTCTACAAGAGCCTTGCAAGGAGTAAGCAATTCGAGGAAATTGTACGCAAGCAAGGAAGGCACCGGAAGAATCAAGGTGTTGGTTTTGAATGAAAGTTCAATGCCAATGGAGTTGAGTGGGAAGAAGATCAATACCCCAAGACGAAGTTTGTTCCTCAACAAGAGAAGTATGATCCTACTTCTTTTCAAGGGACACAAGCTCAAGATGATCTTCCACCACAAGACCACA
>NW_021196807.1:0-2280 GCF_002162155.2 Triticum dicoccoides
GTTTGATCTCTCCAATCCCATCCGTTTACTTTCTTGCAAGTTGCATGCTTTACTTTCCGCTGCTTATATACTCATTGCATGCTTGCTTGAATTGTATCTTGATTGCTTGACTCGTGGTAAGTTGCTAAAAACTGCCAAGAACTAAAAGTGGGAAAAGGTTAAGTTTTTATTTGGTCAAGTAGTCTAATCATCCCCCCTCTAGACATACTTTCGATCCTACAATTGGTATCACATCTTTGGTCTCCATTTGCCTTCATTTCCAATGCGTTTGGTGATCATAGCCTTGGTTTCAAAACCTAGGAGAGTATGGCGTCGAGCAAGGGAAATTACCACCGTAGAGGTCCTTACTTTGATGGTACTAATTTTGCTAGTTGGAAGCATAAGATGAAAATGCATATTCTTGGACATAATGCCGCCATTTGGGCTATTGTTTGTATTGGTTTTCAAGGTGAATTGTTTGATGGGAGAGAACCGAACCGTGGAGCTACCGCGGAAGAGTTGAAGATGCTGCAATACAAAGCTCAAGCTTGTGATATCCTCTTCAACGGATTGTGCCCCGAAGAATTCAACAAAATCAGCCATATTGAGAACGCAAAGGAATTTTGGGACACTTTGATTGATATGCACGAAGGTACTGACTCCGTCAAGGAATCCAAATTGGATGTGCTTCAAAGTCAACTTGACAAGTTAAAAATGAAGGATGGTGAAGGTGTCGCTGAAATGTACTCTAGGCTTGCTCTCATCACAAATGAGATTTCCGGCTTAGGAAGTGAAGAGATGACCGATAACTTCATCGTCAAGAAGATAATAAGAGCCTTGGATGGAAAATATGATACCGTGTGCACATTGATCCAAATGATGCCCAATTACAAAGATCTCAAGCCAACGGAAGTCATTGGAAGAGCTTCACAGCAAGTCAAGTGGTGCTTATAAAGCCTCATGTGAAGCACCTTCATCATCAAGTGAAAAACAAACCTTCAATGAGGAATTGAGCCTAATGGTGAAAAACTTGAACAAGTTCTACAAAAGTAGAAGCATGGAAAGAAGTTCCAAGTCAAGATCCTACAATGACAAAAGATCTTCGAGTCGTGAACGAATATGTTAGAATTGTGGAAGAACCGGACACTACTCCAATGAGTGTACGACTCCCTACAAAATAAGAGAAGACTCATCTAAAATAAGAAGTAGAAGAGAAGAATCACCACCAAGAGAAAGAAGGAGTAGAGATGATCGTTATGAGCGAGGAACCTCCCGGAGAAGCAAGGATTCAGAAAGGAAGGACAAGTCATCAAAGAGCTAAACAAAGCAAAGACATCAAGCTCATGTTGGTGAATGGGTATCCGGCTCCGACTCTGACCATCACTCCGGAGAAGCTATCACTCCGACTCCAAATATACTCAAGATGAAGGTGTTGCCGGTCTAGCACTTGTGTCAACCAACTCATACGACATATTTGACTCACCAAATGAAGGAATTGGAAGATGCTTCATGGCTAAAGTCCGAAAGGTATCACACCCCGAGTACGTTAATTTCAATAGTGACGAAGATGATTTGTTAGGTGATGATGATTTACTTGTTGACAACTCTAGTTATGAAAACTATGATGGAACGTTAATTAATCATGCTAATCAAGATGAAACGACTGACAATGATAAGGAGAAGATTGAGCGTCTAACTAAAGAACTAAACACTCTTAAGTTAGCTCATGAAACTACCTTGGAAGATCATCAAGAACTTTTAAAGACTCATGAGAAGTTACGCTTTGAAAAGCTCAACCTTGAGCAAGAACATGAGTTTTTAAAGGCTATCAATGATTATCTTTGCAAGAAATTTCTTCTTACATTGCCAAGCGTTTACTCTTATCTACAAACATGCCACAAGTTAAATCTAACAACAAGAGTAAGCAAGATTCTTCTTCTAGTAGTAATAATAACCATGCTAAATCCAATATTGTTTCTTCTAGTAGTTCTCTTGATTCCACTAATGATTCTCTTAGCGAAGTTACAATTGAGCAAGAAAATAGCTTATTGAAGGGAATTATAGAGAAAGGTGTCTACAAGAGCCTTGCAAGGAGTAAGCAATTCGAGGAAATTGTACGCAAGCAAGGAAGGCACCGGAAGAATCAAGGTGTTGGTTTTGAATGAAAGTTCAATGCCAATGGAGTTGAGTGGGAAGAAGATCAATACCCCAAGACGAAGTTTGTTCCTCAACAAGAGAAGTATGATCCTACTTCTTTTCAAGGGACACAAGCTCAAGATGATCTTCCACCACAAGACCACA
>NW_021196808.1:0-983 GCF_002162155.2 Triticum dicoccoides
GTCGTACCGGGCCCTCATACATGCGGGGTGGTGTTGTGGCATGTCCGAAGAGGCGGCACGCGTCTCCGGGTTGTGGCCCCCCTCACGGACGGCAATGAAACGGTGGTAGACGTTCTGCGGTAACGATGCAGCGTGAATATTATTAAATACTTGGAGCGCGATAAAATCATGACTTTTCTACACAACGTGGGCACATGTGGTATAGGACTAATGGTAATTTTTCATAATTTTTTGTGATGGAGAAGTATCTGAACACTTCCCTCTACGCGGATTGCTCTTCGCACGTCTACGACTGTGGCCGGCGGCCTTCGGGGGGTAGCATACCGTAAAATCTTGCGTAGGCGGTCTCTCACAAGTCTGGAAGTGTTGAGGCGGTTGCAAACGCCCAGCACGCGTCTCCGGTGCGTGCCCCCCCACTCACGGACGGCACCGCCGCCGGCACCTGGAGGAGGGAAACGAACGCGTCGGGTCTACATGGAGTGGATGTAGCTGTGGGCCTGGCCCGGATGTTGCTCCCCGGTGTCCCTCTGGGCCGACCTGACACAACCGGGTGGAGAGGTCCACTGGTCAAAGGCCGTCCGTGCAAAGTCAAAGGGCTAGATCCCGTGGTCAAACGCTACAGGGTTAGGCGGGACGGGGGCCCTGGGGGGTAGCAATGCCACCGGAGCATCGTACCGGGCCCTCATACATGCGGGGTGGTGTTGTGGCATGTCCGAAGAGGCGGCACGCGTCTCCGGTGCGTGGCCCCCCTGACGAACGGCGCCGCCGCCGGCACCCGGAGGGGGGAAACGGACGCGTCGAGTCTACACGGAGTGGATGTAGGTGTGGGCCTGGCCCGGATGTTGCTCCAAAGTGTTCCTATGGGCCGACCTAACACAACCGGGTGGAGAGGTCCACTGGTCAAAGCCCGTCCGTGCAAAGTCAAAGGGCTAGATCCCGTGGTCAAACGCTACAGGGTTAGGCGGGACGGGGGCCCTGGGGGG
>NW_021196809.1:0-898 GCF_002162155.2 Triticum dicoccoides
GGGGGTCAAACCCGGTCATCTCGCCGGCGTTTAGCCGCCGGCGAGGCCGAGCGCGGCGGAGGAAGTGCATTTGCACGTTACGGCCACCAAACGGGAGGCGGAGAGCATCTACGAGCTCCTGGGAACGAGCCGCAGCTCTTGGTGGTGATGGTTGAGCTCGGGGTGGCCGGAGACGTCGCCGGCGACGACTTTGGCGGTCGCCGGAGCTCGGGCGCCGATGGAAACGGCGCCACCGTGCACGGGAGGAACAACGGGTAGCAACTACGCGTTCTGCAGGCTCCCACAAAGCCAACGGGCATATGCACGGGGCCGATTGGCCACCGGAGCCTCGTCGGCGACGAGTTCGTGCGGCGGTGTGCTTCGGGCATCATGGGAAGTGGTGCTACAACGAGCGCTAGGCCGTGGGGATAGGGGGAAACGACGGAGGAGCTCACTAGGAGGTCGAAGCGCAGCTCAGTGGGCCTGGGGATGACCTAGACGGCGCGAATCGAAGACGAGGTCACCGGCGGCCGAAGATTGAAGAAGAGCTCGAAGTCGACGCTGCAGGGCTTTCGGCGGGGCGTGGTTCGGTGAGGGGGTCGAGGACGACGTCGCGGAGCTCGTGGGCACAACCGAGGGGCGAGGGGGTGGCTGTGGCCGTGGTGGTTCTCGTCGGCGGCGGCGGCCGCGTTCGGTGGAAGTGAGGGGAAGCCAGAGGAGGGGAGGAGGGCGAGGGAGAGTGAGAGCGGTGCGGGGCAGCTGCGTGGCTTCGTCCGGGGCATCGAGGGCGAGAGAAGGAAGCAGGAGGTGGCCAGCAGGGGGGGAGGTGGCGCGCGCGCGTGCCGGCGAGCGTCGGGCACACGCCGTTCCCCTGTCGGGGGGGAAGACGACAGAGGAGGGGGGCCAGGCGGGCTGGGCC
>NW_021196810.1:0-1409 GCF_002162155.2 Triticum dicoccoides
TGTGCCCTGGGAGTTGCAGAAGGTTCTGAATTCCTCTGAGTCAAAGTTCGACCCATTATCCGTAATGATGCTGTGCGGGACTCCATATCTGAATATTAGTTCCCTGATGAAGCTAACAGCAGTACCGGTGTCGAGGCTCTTGATTGGTTTAGCCTCGATCCACTTGGTGAACTTGTCGACTGCCACCAGTACATGCGTGAAGCCACTTCGTCCTGTTCTCAAAGGGCCGACCATGTCCAGCCCCCAAACTGCAAAAGGCCAGACGAGTGGGATGGTCTTCAAAGCTGACGCAGGTTTGTGCGACATATTCGAGTAGAACTGACATCCCTCGCACTTATCCACTATCTCCTTTGCCATCTCATTCGCCTTGGGCCAGTAAAACCCGGCTCGGTATGCTTTGGCCACGATGGTCCGGGAGGACGCATGATGACCACAGGTCGCCGAGTGAATATCATTGAGGATGAGTCGACCTTCTTCTGGTGTTATGCACTTCTGACCGACTCCAGTCGTGCTCTCTCTGTATAATTGTCCTTTGATGACGGTGAAGGCCTTAGATCGACGGACGATCCGTCGAGCCTCTTCCTCATCCTCCGGAAGCTCTTTCCTCAAGATATATGCGACATACGGAATCGTCCAGTCGGGAATGACTACCAAAACCTCCATGATCAAGTCGACCACCGCTGGGACTTCAACTTCAGTCGGATCTGTGGCATTCTTGGGCTGCGGAGTTTCTTCGGTGAAAGGATCTTCTTTGACTGACGGAGTGTGTATATGCTCCAAGAACACACCACTCGGAATGGCTTCTCTCTTGGAACCTATCTTTGCTAGATCATCAGCTGCTTGATTTTTCAGTCGGGGTATATGATGGAGCTCCAACCCCTCGAACTTTTTCTCCAGCTTCCTCACTGCACTGCAGTATCCAGTCATGGCTGGGCTTCTCACGTCCAACTCTTTCATCACCTGATTGACCACTAAATCCGAGTCGCCATAGACCATTAGGCGACGGACGCCGAGTGAAATGGCCATGCGCAACCCATATAGGAGGGCCTCATATTCTGCCTCATTGTTGGAGGAATCAAAGTGAATCTGGAGCACATATCTGAGCTTATCTCCTCTGGGGGAAACCAGGACAACCCCAGCACCGGAACCATTCAACATCTTAGAACCATCGAAAAACATGGTCCAATGCTCCGAGTGAACTTCAGTCGGCTGCTGCTGTTCGATCCACTCGGCGAGGAAATCTGCTATTGCCTGGGACTTAATGGCTTTCTTTGCCTCAAACTTGATATCAAGGGGAAGAAGTTCAATCGCCCATTTGGCCACTCGACCAGTTGCATCTCTGTTGTGCAAAATCTCTGATAGTGGAGCGTCGCTGACGACTGTGATTGAATGGTCAGAGAAATAATGAG
>NW_021196811.1:0-1305 GCF_002162155.2 Triticum dicoccoides
TGCAGCAATGAGGATAATCCTCAGGTTACGGACCCAGTCCGTGTAATTGCTACCATCATCTTTCAATTTTGTTTTCTCAAGGAACGCATTAAAATTCAACGGAACAACAGCACGAGCCATCTATCTACAAACAAACATAGACAAGCAAAATACTATCAGGTACTAAGTTCATGATAAATTTAAGTTCAATTAATCATATTATTAAAGAACTCCCACTTAGACAGACATCTCTCTAGTCATCTAAGTGATTACGTGATCCAAATCAACTAAACCATGTCCGATCATCACGTGAGATGGAGTAGTTTCAATGGTGAACATCTCTATGTTGATCATATCTACTATATGATTCACGCTCGACCTTTCGGTCCCCGTGTTCCGAGGCCATATCTGTATATGCTAGGCTCGTCAAGTATAACCTGAGTATTCCGCGTGTGCAACTATTTTGCACCCGTTGTATTTGAACGTAGAGCCTATCACAACCGATCATCACGTGGTGTCTCAGCACGAAGAACTTTCGCAACGGTGCATACTCAGGGAGAACACTTCTTGATAATTAGTGAGAGATCATCTTAAAATGCTACCGTCAATCAAAGCAAGATAAGATGCATAAAGGATAAACATCACATGCAATCAATATAAGTGATATGATATGGCCATCATCATCTTGTGCTTGTGATCTCCATCTTCGAAGCACCGTCGTGATCACCATCGTCACCGGCGCGACACCTTGATCTCCATCATAGCATCGTTGTCGTTACGTCATCTATTGCTTCTACGACTATCGCTACCGCTTAGTGATAATTAAAGCAATTACAGGGCGTTTGCATTTCATACAATAAAGCGACAACCATATGGCTCCTGCCAGTTGCCGATAACTTCGGTTACAAAACATGATCATCTCATACAATAAAATATAGCATCATGTCTTGGCCATATCACATCACAACATGCCCTGCAAAAACAAGTTAGACGTCCTCTACTTTGTTGTTGCAAATTTTACGTGGCTGCTACGGGCTTAAGCAAGAACCAATCTCACCTACGCATCAAAACCACAACGATAGTTTGTCAAATAGACTCCGTTTTAACCTTCACAAGGACCGGGCGTAGCCACACTCGGTTCAACTAAAGTGAGAGAGACAGACACCCGCCAGCCACCTTTAAGCACGAGTGCTCGTAACGGTGGAACCAGTCTCGCGTAAGCGTACGCGTAATGTCGGTCCGGGCCGCTTCATCTCACAATACCGCTGAACCAAAGTATGACATGCTGGTAGGCAGTATGACTTATATCGTCCACAACTCACTTGT
>NW_021196812.1:0-1201 GCF_002162155.2 Triticum dicoccoides
ATTCTAGAAACAATCCATATTGCTTTCGGATCTGAATTAGGAGGTATACCCAACTGTTTTGGGTTTCCTATGAAGATGCATTTTATCCGCTTTGGGTTCGAGCTTATCAACCTGAAACTTTTTCATATAAGTGTCGCAGCCCCAAACTTTTAAGAAACGACAACTTAGGTTTCTCTAAACCATAATTCATACGGTGTCATCTCATCGGAATTACGTGGTGCCCTATTTAAAGTGAATGTGGTTGTCTCTAATGCCTAACCCATGAACGATAGTGGTAATTCGATAAGAGACATCATGGTACGCACCATATCCAATAGGGTGCAACTATGATGTTCGGACACACCATCACATTATGGTGTTCCAGGCGGTATTAATTGCGAAACAATTTCCACAATGTCTTAATTGTGTGCCAAAACTCGTAACTCAGATATTCATCTCTATGATCATATCATAGACATTTTATCCTCTTGTCACAATGATCTGCTACTTCACCCTGAAATTACTTGAACCATTCAATAATTCAGACTTGTGTTTCATCAAGTAAATATACTCAACATTTACTCGAATCATCTGTGAAGTAAGAACATAATGATATTCACTGCATGCCTCAGCACTCATTCGACTGCACACATCAAAATGTGTTACTTCCAACAAGTTGCTATCTTGTTCCATCTTACTGAAAATGAGGCTTTTCAGTCATCTTGCCCATGTGGTATGATTTACATATCTCAAGTGATTCAAAATCAAGTGAGTCCGAACGATCCATTTGCATGGAGTTTCTTCATGCATATACACCAATAGACATGGTTCGCATGTCTCAAACTTTTCAAAAACGAGTGAGTCCAAAGATCCATCAACATGGAGCTTCTTCATGCGTTTTATACCATTATGACTTACATGGCAGTGCCACAAGTAAGTGGTACTATCATTACTATCTTATATCTTTTGGCATGAAAATGTGTATCACTACGACCGAGATTCAATAAACCATTCCTTTAGGTGCAAGACCATTGAAGGTATTATTCAAAAATAGAGTAACCATTATTCTCCTTAAATGAATAACCGTATTGCGATAGACATAATCCAATCATGTCTATGCTCAACGCAAACACCAATCTCGGTGGTAGAGGGAGCGTGCGATGCTTGATCATATCAACCTTGGAAACACTTCCAACATATATCGTCAGCTCACCTTTAGCTA
>NW_021196813.1:0-1495 GCF_002162155.2 Triticum dicoccoides
AACCCAAGTGTGTACCGCAGCTCAACCCAGCCGCTGGATGCTGATGACTGGCTCCGTGACATCACCTATGAGATGGAGTCTGCTGATGTAGCCCCTGCCAGCTATGTCACTTTTGCTTCCTTCTTCCTGAAGGGACCCGCAGCTCAATGGTGGGACAGCCATAGGCGTACTCTGCCAGTTGGGACAATCATCTCCTGGCCAGACTTTCAGGCTGCCTTCCGTGCCCGCTTCATTCCTCAGGGAATCATGGACAGGAAGAAGCGTGAGTTTCGCAACCTCACCCAAGGCAACAAGACTGTTGAAGCTTATCAGCGGGAGTTTCTGGACTTATCCCGCTATGCTGAAGAAGACATTGCAACTGATGCTCGCAGACAGGAGAAGTTCCGTGAAGGCCTTCAAGCTGACATCAAGCTCACACTTCTAGTGCATGACTTTGCTGATTTCGCCACCTTGGTGAATAAGGCCATCAATGTTGAGACTGGTCTTCAAGAACACCATAGCTCTCAAAGGCGCAACCGTGACACGGGCTCATCTTCGGGCCCGCCCTCGCAGAAGCGTAAGATATGGATCCCGAACAGCATGTACCGTCCAAATGCACCAGCCCCAAGGCAGTCTTACGCTGCACCTCGTCTGCCTACTGCTCCAACTAGGCTGCCAAGGCTTCCAGCTCCGCCACCCCAAGCTCCTATTCCCACTTCCAATAATGGCCTGTGCTACAAGTGTGGTCAACCAGGTCACCGTGCTAGGGATTGCATTCAGAATCAGAATCAACTGGCCCTTCCAGCCGCTGGCCGTGGAAACAACCAGACCCGCAATAACAATGCCAAGTCTTATGGCCGTGTTCATGCCAACCACGTTGATCTGAATGAAGCTCAAGACCAGCCTGCTACTGTGATGGGTACACTCCTCGTAAATTCAGTACCAGCATCCGTTTTATTTGATACTGGTGCATCGCATTCATTCATGTCTGAAGATTTTACATTCATGCATGGCATTAAAAGTGAAGACATGAATGCTTCACTATTAGTACACACCCCTGCGGGCCAATGTCGAACCTCCATGATTTGCAAGGACGTCCCCGTTGAAATCGAAGGACTGGAATTCCTTGTCTCACCCATCGTACTAAAGTCTTGTAGCATTGACCTCATTCTGGGAATGAATTGGTTAAAGGCGCATACTGCTTCTATCGTTTGCGCCACTAAGACCGTCCATCTGCTACACCCTTCTGATGAAATAATTAGCTACGATGCTCATCTGGTTCGGAATGCCGAGGCCAGACTTTATGCCTTAAACGCATTGAACGCTGCACCACTTGAGGGCATTGAAAACATTCCCGTCGTGCGTGAATTCCTAGACGTCTTTCCTGAAGAACTCCCAGGGATTCCCCCTGCTAGAGCTGTCGAATTCGTCATCGACTTGAAACCAGGCACCACTCCTATAGCCAAGCGACCCTACAAGATGCCGCCGCATGAACTCCTTGAGCTTAAGGAGGAAA
>NW_021196814.1:0-2101 GCF_002162155.2 Triticum dicoccoides
AGTGATGCACGAGAATCATGCAATACATCAAGTCAACATATTGGCTTTGAGACTCGTGATTCATCAAAAAGAAATGGATTCATATAAAAGTAAATTCTGAAGCATCTAATGGGCCGCTTTTCCATTCATAGGGAATTTTTTGGAAAGTATATTGTAATACAGCGGTTACTAATTTCATGTAGTAATCCACAATTCTGAATCATGCTATGGGACAGAAATTATTGTACAACATTAATCATGATGCACAGCTTTTAATCTTATGAGATATGACCTACTATATGTACTATATACTTCGTCAGTGCAGTCACTGAACCTTCCATGCAAGTGAAGTACATGCCAAAATCATGAGAATTTTAAATTGTAATACTCTTGTTATCCAAGCACACTACATTAAAATAATGGAAGTAACAGTCATTATGTGCGTATTTGTACTGGGGAACCTTGGGTTTCTACATTGGTTTGCCAAAATGATGAAATTTCTATTGCATTAGGATGAGAAATTTGAATGAGAAATTCAAAGATCTAGAAACATATTGAGAGTCAAATTAACTATTGTCTCGAACATAGGTTGGGTCTCAAGTCGAACGTACGATAGTATATGAAATTTCACTATGAACAGTTATGAGATCATACTCGAAAACCATGTAGATATACTCATTGGATCAATAAATAAGTATTGAACTGTCCACGAGCCCAAATATAAATCTTGGAGTTGATAACACATATGCAAGATTGTATTCTTTTTTCTTGAATTCGCATAGCATGCATATCTTGAATTATAGAGAGAAAAGGGTACAAGAACCCTCCACTGAGGGTGTTACAACACACCCACACCACCGTACACAATCCTTAATCTATGTCTCGTCCATCACCCACATGTGTATCCGCCCAAAAAATCGCTCCATGTCAGTCCTTATGAGGCATGCCCTCCTCCAAGCTCTACCTTCACTACTAGGAAAAGGGCTATAGATGGAAATGACACTAATGGCGCACCAGACTTGTGGTGCGCCATTAGTATATACTAATGGCGCACCGCCTTCTGATGCGCCATTAGTGTTGAAACTACTAATGGCGCACCCTGCCGACGGTGCGCCATTAGTACCAAATTTTTTTTTGAACTAGTGCGCCTGTGCAAACATACTAATGGCCCATCCACTGGTGGTGTGCCATTACTAGTTGTAACTAGTAATGGCGCACCAGCCAGAAGGTGCGCCACTAATGTTATTTTTTTATTATTGTTTTTATTCCTTTTTTGCAAAAGTACTAATGGAGCACCACCAGGGGGTGCGCCATTAGTAACCTAGATTACTAATGGCGCATTTGTTGCTGGTGCGCCATTAGTAAGTGGGCAGCAACAAGATATTTTGGACAGCCTCTCCTCCCACACTCACTTTCTCCCCACTTCATTCTCTCCACCGCCTCCTCCTTGTCTCGGGTGCCTCCTATTTTTCACCTCATTTCCACCATAGATTCATTCAAATTAAGTGGTTAAGTTACCTTGTTTTGCTAGGTAAGTAAGGGGGGAAGCTATATTTATGTTGTTCTCCCTACAACGATGTGCACATGCACTTTTTATGGCCTAGCTAGATCTATGTATGTTCGTGGTGTTGCATATGTTTGTGGTGTTGCATATGTGTTTGTGTTTGGAGGTGTACCGGTATTTGAAATGTGATAGTTGCCAATATTTTGCCGGAATGTTGATTCATTTCCGTTTCGGCGAGAATTTTGGCATTAAGCATTCTTTTTGGTCCTATTTTTAGGGAAAGTCATGCCAAATTTTTTCTTGGTTCTAAAATATCGTTTTGCTCTACCCCGCAGGCGACCATGGTCTGCACGATGACCGAAGGCATCGTGAATAGGTTTTTGAGGTCCGCGAAGGCCGAGATGCTTCAAAAGAACGAGACGGAGATAAGATGTCCGTGTCGAAGATGCAAGCTGAATAGCCTTATTGCGGACCCGGATTCCGGGCAGGTGCGGGACCACCTGCTCTTGCGTGGTTTCATGGATGGCTATCAGTGGCAAGGTGATGAAGATGACTACGAAGTCGTCCATGGGGGCCGGGCAAGAAATGAGGAAGGGCAGCAAGACAACCACCGCGGCT
>NW_021196815.1:0-1311 GCF_002162155.2 Triticum dicoccoides
CCCCTTGCTGGATCAAGAAGGAGGAGACGTCTCCCGTCCCGTACGTGTGTTGAACGCGGAGGTGCCGTCCGTTCGGCGCTGGTCATCGGTGATTTGGATCACGTCGAGTACGACTACATCATCACCGTTCTTTTGAACGCTTCCGTGCGCAATCTACAAAGGTATGTAGATGCATCTAATCACTCGTTGCTAGATGAACTCCTAGATGATCTTGGTGAAACGAGTAGGAAAATTTTTGTTTTCTGCAACGTTCCCCAACAGTGGCATCATGAGCTAGGTCTATGCGTAGTTCTTCTTGCGCGAGTAGAACACAATTTGTTGTGGGCGTAGATTTGTCAACTCTCTTGCCGTTACTAGTCCTTTCTTGCTTCAGCGGTATTGTGGGATGAAGCGGCCCGGACCAACCTTACACGTACGCTTACGTGAGACCGGTTCCACCGACTAACATGCACTAGTTGCATAAGGTGGCTGGCGGGTGTCTGTCTCTCTCACTTTAGTTGGAGCGGAATTGATGAACAGGGTCCTTATGAAGGGTAAATAGAAGTTGACAAATCACGTTGTGGCTTTAACGTAGGTAAGAAAACGTTCTTGCTAGAACCCTAATTCAGCCACGTAAAACTTGCAACAACAATTAGAGGACGTCTAACTTGTTTTTGCAGCAAGTGGTTTGTGATATGATATGGCCAAAGTTGTGATGAATGATGAATGATCTATATGTGATGTATGAGATGTTCATGCTATTGTAATAGGATTCACAACTTGCATGTCGATGAGTATGACAACCGGCAGGAGCCATATGAGTTGTCTTTATTCTTTTTATGACCTGCGTGTCATCGAGAAACGCCATGTAAATTACTTTACTTTATTGCTAAACGCGTTAGCCATAGTAGTAGAAGTAATAGTTGGCGAGCAACTTCATGGAGACACGATGATGGAGATCATGATGATGGAGATCATGGTGTCAAGCCGGTGACAAGATGATCATGGAGCCCCAAGATGGAGATCAAAGGAGCTATGTGATATTGGCCATATCATGTCACGTTTGTTATTTGATTGCATGTGATGTTTATCATGTTTTGCATCTTGTTTACTTAGAACGACGGTAGTAAATAAGATGATCCCTCACAATAAATTCAAGAAGTGTTCCCCCTAACTGTGCACCGTTGCGACAGTTCGCTGTTTCAAAACACCACGTGATGATCGGGTGTTTTATTCAGACGTTCACATACAACGGGTGTAAGACAGATTTACACATGCAAACACTTAGGTTAACTTGACGAGCCTAGCATGTACAGACATGGCCTCGGAACA
>NW_021196816.1:0-1263 GCF_002162155.2 Triticum dicoccoides
GTAATACACGTGTGAATACATAGACCTCAATATGTCCCTAGTGAGCCTCTAGTTGACTAGCTCGTTGTGATCAACAGATAGTCATGATTTCCTGGCTATGGACATTGGATGTCGTTGATAACGGGATCACATCATTAGGAGAATGATGTGATGGACAAGACCCAATCCTAAGCATAGCACAAAGGTCGTTTAGTTCGTTTGCTAGAGCTTTGCCAATGTCAAGTATCTCTTCCTTAGACCATGAGATCGTGTAACTCCCGGATACCGTAGGAGTGCCTTGGGTGTATCAAACGTCACAACGTAACTGGGTGACTATAAAGGTGCATTACAGGTATCTCCGAAAGTAGCTATTGGGTTGACACGGATCGAGACTGGGATTTGTCACTCCGTATGACGGAGAGGTATCTCTGGGCCCACTCGGTAATGCATCATCATAATGAGCTCAAGGTGACCAAAGTGTTGGCCACGAGATCATGCATTACGGTACGAGTAAAGTGACTGGCCGGTAACGAGACTGAACAAGGTATTGGGATACCGACGATCGAGTCTCGGGCAAGTAACGTACCGATTGACAAAGGGAATTGTATACAGGGTTTGATCGAATCCTCGACATCGTGGTTCATCCGATGACAACATCGAGAAGCATGTGGGAGCCAACATGGGTATCCATATCCCGCTGTTGGTTATTGACCGGAGAACGTCTCGGTCATGTCTACATGTCTCCCGAACCCGTAGGGTCTACACACTTAAGGTTCGATGACGCTAGGGTTATAAAGGAAGTTTGTATGTGGTTACCGAATGTTGTTCGGAGTCCTGGATGAGATCCCGGACGTCACGAGGAGTTCTGGAATGGTCCGGAGGTAAAGATTTATATATGGGAAGTCCTATTTTGGCCACCGGAAAATGTTCGGGATTTTTCGGTATTGTACCGGGAAGGTTCTAGAAGGTTCCGGAGTGGGGCCCACCTGCATGGGGGGACCCACATGAACGTGAGTAGTGGGGGAAAGGCCCCACACCCCTGGTCAAGGCGCACCAAGATCCCCCCTTAGAAGGAATAAGATCATATCCCGAAGGGATAAGATCAAGATCCCTAAAAAGGGGGGATAACAATCGGTGGGGAAGGAAATGATGGGATTTCTTTCCTCCCACCTTGGCCAACGCCCCAATGGACTTGGAGGGCAAGAAACCAGCCCCTCCACCCCTATATATAGTGGGGAGGCGCATGGGAGCTTAACACAAGCCAAGGCGCAGCCCCTCCCCTCC
>NW_021196817.1:0-2286 GCF_002162155.2 Triticum dicoccoides
GGCCAAAACGGATGGATGGATCGGCCCAACGCGCGGCTGCATCCGCATTTTTTCCCGTTTGGTATACGGCCCGTCCCATTTCCGACACAAACATGAGCCCGGTTTGCATCCACATGGACGTGGAATGGACGGGCACGCGCTTGCTCGTCGCTTGTCTCAGGGACGCGTGGCGACCGTCCACCTACGTCCACTGCCCAAAGTAAATGCGCTCACACGGCGGGCCCCGGTTGTTAGTCACACAACGCTTGGTCGTCGTCCTTCTTAAATTGGAAGCCATGGACCGGCCAGTCCACAGCTTCCACTTCCTAGCCGGCCTATCTCCTCTAGCCCGCACCGCCTGCCCCGCCAGCTTTTGAGATCGCGCTAACGGCGGCCGGGCATCGGGACAGGCCGTACATCCATGTCGACGTCTGCTAGCGCTACTGGGAGACGGCGACGCCATTGCCGTGGGGAGATGTCCACCTGCTGAACAACTGGCATCTCTCCGCCAACCATGTGCCCATCCCTCCAGTGCCCGTGAGCGGCGCGCCCGCCGCCTGGAGATGAACTGATGATGCGCCCGCCTGCCATCGGATCTGCTGGACGACGTCGTAGATGCGCCGCTGTGGGATATGTGGCTCCGCGACGAGCATGACCTGCGGTGGCAATCTTTTTCTGTCAGTCGTCCTCCGAGACCGCGCCACCCGCGTCCTCCTCGTGCTGACAGCCCTCCCCAAATGCGGGGCCGTAGGCGTGTGCACGGCATCACGCCAACACCTTCTCCGTCTCCGTCCCTGCCACCGACGCCGCCCATGACCGAGAGGAGGAGGCCCATCTCATGAGGCGTATCATGGAGGACTCCATGAACACGTGCGACGAGCGGTAATGGCATGGCCTAGAAACCACGCTGGCCCTCTCTGTGGCCGGCGATGTGGCCATCCCGGAGCTGGACCTCGACGTCAAGGAGGAGGTGCAGGAGGAGGTCTTGGAGGAGCCGCCCGTCGCCGCGTGGAACCCTCGTCTGGTGGGCCAGCGGTGGAGCTGCTCATGCACGGCGCCGGAGATGGCCGACTCGATGGGTGTCGGCCCATGGTCAGCCACGCCGCCGCGGTCACCAGAGCAGGAGTAGGAGCCACGGGAGGAGGTAGTGGAGGCGCCGCCGGCGCCTCCAGTCTGCCAGGGGCCACCAGCCTACCTTTGGCAGCCACCTTCGTATGCCGACCTCACTCGAGACGATGACTAGGAGGAGTAAACAGCGGCCATGGGGGCACAAAAGACGAAGGCGGCCATGAAGCGGCCATTATCTTTTTTCTATGTTTTATTTTTTTTATGTTTATGTGCTGAACTTGGGTAATGTGGACGTTTGAATGTTTAAATTTATGTTTTAAGTTATTTTTAATATGTTTTTGTTTTTTTGGTTTAAATTCAAGTCCGACGAGGCAGGCCATTTGAGGTGCGGTTGGCCCGTTGAACGCACCGACCGCCGCAAGTACAACTGCAAGCGGACGAATGTGTCCGTTTTCCTGTCCCAAACAAACGAAAAGCGGATGAAAGGAATGTCCGTTTAGGATCGTGCGTTGGAGTTGCCCTTAGCTTGGGCTTGTGTCGCAATCACGAAAATCTAAACTTTACGCTCTGCCTCTGCTCTGCTCCTACCCCCTATAAATATATCTCATCTGATGCAGAAGTGAGCCTCTTCAACCAACCCAACAAACCAAAGCCCGACGATGGCCATCATCAAGCAGTCGCTCATTGTCCTAGTGCTGCTCATATGCGGAGCAGGCGGCTCCACCACACCGGCGCCGGCGCCGGAGCCGGCGCTGCTGACGCAGGATAATCTGTGTGTCGGCATAAGGTCAGTACCTACTTTTCTACAGTTCATTCATTTCAGAGAGGGCACGTGAAAAGTAAGTACTGACACAGGATAATCTGTGTGTCGCATAAAGCACTACCAACGAAGAGATGGTCTGCGTCGCCGACGGCGCACGTCACCGACGAGCTTACCTTCACGCCATGCTTCGTCACCGCCGCCGGCGAATGCTTGGCCAAGGATAAGGAGGAGCCCAGCAAGAACCACTGCATCGGCCTAGAGATCAGCGACCTGAAATGCCTTGGAGATAGCGCCTGGACCTGCTACAACAGCTTCACCGGGTACATCCCTCCCGCCTTCATCGCGTGCTTCCAAGGCAGAGCCCCCATGTGCACCCCACAGTGATCGTTGTCAGGATTTTCATTCCATCACCTACACCATGATCAACTGCTTGCTTGCCGACAATAAAAGGGTTTGTCTGTGTGTGTGTGTGTGTG
>NW_021196818.1:0-1667 GCF_002162155.2 Triticum dicoccoides
AGAAGGTTTTGTCGATCCAAAGGGAGCTAACAAAGTGTGCAAGCTCCAGCGATCCATTTATGGACTGGTGCAAGCCTCTCGGAGTTGGAATAAACGTTTTGATAGTGTGATCAAAGCATTTGGTTTTATACAGACTTTCGGAGAAGCCTGTATTTACAAGAAAGTGAGTGGGAGCTCTGTAGCATTTCTGATATTATATGTGGATGACATATTACTGATTGGAAATGATATAGAATTTCTGGATAGCATAAAGGGATACTTGAATAAAAGTTTTTCAATGAAAGACCTCGGTGAAGCTGCTTACATATTAGGCATTAAGATCTATAGAGATAGATCAAAACGCTTAATTGGACTTTCACAAAGCACATACCTTGACAAAATTTTGAAGAAGTTCAAAATGGATCAAGCGAAGAAAGGGTTCTTGCCTGTGTTACAAGGTGTGAAATTGAGTAAGACTCAATGCCCAACCACTATAGAAGATAGAGAGAATATGAAAGATGTTCCCTATGCATCAGCCATAGGATCTATCATGTATGCAATGCTGTGTACCAGACCTGATGTATGCCTTGCTATAAGTTTAGCAGGGAGGTACCAAAGTAATCCAGGAGTGGATCACTGGAGAGCGGTCAAGAACATCCTGAAATACCTGAAAAGGACTAAGGATATGTTTCTCATATATGGAGGTGACAAAGAGCTCATCGTAAAAGGTTACGTTGATGCAAGCTTTGACACTGATCTGGACGATTCTAAATCGCAAACCGGATACGTGTTTACATTAAACGGTGGAGCTGTCAGTTGGTGCAGTTCTAAACAAAGCGTCGTAGCGGGATCTACATGTGAAACGGAATACATAGCTGCTTCGGAAGCAGCAAATGAAGGAGTCTGGATGAAGGAGTTCATATCCGATCTAGGTGTCATACCTAGTGCATCGGGTCCAATGAAAATCTTTTGTGACAATACTGGTGCAATTGCCTTGGCAAAGGAATCCAGATTTCACAAAAGGACCAAACACATCAAGAGACGCTTCAACTCCATCCGGGATCTAGTCCAGGCGGGAGACATAGAGATTTGCAAGATACATACGGATCTGAATGTTGCAGACCCGTTGACTAAGCCTCTTCCACGAGCAAAACATGATCAGCACCAAGGCTCCATGGGTGTTAGAATCATTACAGTGTAATCTAGATTATTGACTCTGGTGCAAGTGGGAGACTGAAGGAAATATGCCCTAGAGGCAATAACAAAGTTATTATTTATTTCCTTATAATCATGATAAATGTTTATTATTCATGCTAGAATTGTATTTACCGGAAACATAATACATGTGTGAATACATAGACAAACAGAGTGTCACTAGTATGCCTCTACTTGACTAGCTCGTTAATCAAAGATGGTTATGTTTCCTAACCATGAACAATGAGTTGTTATTTGATTAACGAGGTCACATCATTAGTAGAATGATCTGATTGACATGACCCATTCCATTAGCTTAGCACCCGATCGTTTAGTATGTTGCTATTGCTTTCTTCATGACTTATACATGTTCCTATGACTATGAGATTATGCAACTCCCGTTTACCGGAGGAACACTTTGGGTACTACCAAACGTCACAACGTAACTGGGTGATTATAAAGGAGTACTACAGGTGTCTCCAATGGTCGATGTT
>NW_021196819.1:0-1017 GCF_002162155.2 Triticum dicoccoides
GGACACCACTGTTTTGGTTGGTGCTCTTCTTATCTTGGGCGATCGTGTAAAATGTATTACCATTTATCTCGTACCCTTTGAAAGTCATTATATTCGAAGATGGTAACTGGGACAGCAAGTACAGGTCATCTTCAATAGAGGTGTCATGCATGGTACGTGTCTGCAACCAGCTGGCGAAACTCCTGGTTTGTTCACGTGTAATCCAGTCATCAGACCGCTCCGGGTGTTTGGAGCGTAGCAAATTCTTGTGTTCATCCATATACGGAGCCACCAAGGCGGAATTCTGTAGAACTGTGTAGTATGCTTCAGTGAGAGAATGTCCGTCCATACATATTATTTGTTCCCCTCCTAGCATGCCTTTTCCATCCAGTCTGCCCTTATGCCGCGATTCAGGAACACCAATCGGCTTAAGATCAGGAATAAAGTCAATACAAAACTCAATGATCTCCTCATTTTGATGGCCCTTGGAGATGCTTCCTTCTGGCCTAGCACGGTTATGAACATATTTCTTTAAGACTCCCATGAACCTCTCAAAGGGGAACATATTGTGTAGAAATACAGGACCCAAAACGTTAATCTCTTCGCACAGGTGAAATAGGACGTGTGTCATGATATTGAAGAAGGATGGTGGGAACACCAACTCGAAACTGACAAGACATTGCACCAAATCATTATGTAACCTTGGTATGATTTCTGGATCGATTACCTTCTGAGAGATTGCATTGAGAAATGCACATAGCTTCACAATGGCTAATCGAACATTTTCCGGTAGAAGCCCCCTCAATGCAACAGGAAGCAGTTGCGTCATAATCACGTGGCAGTCATGAGACTTTAGGTTCTGAAACTTTTTCTCTGCCATGTTTATTATTCCCTTTATATTCGACGAGAAGCCAGACGGTACCTTAATACTGAGCAGGCATTCAAAGAAGATTTCCTTCTCTTCTTTGGTAAGAGCGTAGCTTGCATGACCCTGATGTATGCCGTCTTCTCCGTGCATACATTGCTGGTCCTCCCGTG
>NW_021196820.1:0-1883 GCF_002162155.2 Triticum dicoccoides
CGTTCGGCTTGATCGAGGATACGGATGGGGTACTCTCGATATGTAAGATCATCTTGGAGATCAAGCGTTTCGTGGTCCACTTCACGGATAGGATCCGAGAAGCAACGCCTGAGTTGAGAAACGTGGAAGACATCGTGAACTCTGGAGAGATGCGGAGGTAGTTCCAACTGGTAGGCAACTTCTCCTCGTTTGGCAAGAATGCGAAAAGGTCCAATGTAACGAGGAGCCAATTTGCCTTTGATACCGAAACGATGGGTTCCCTTCAGAGGGGTGACCCGAAGATAAGCCTTCTCGTCAACCTCGAAAGTCATAGCCCTATGTTTTCGGTCATATTGACTCTTTTGACGAGATTGGGCTGTTTTCAACTTTTCACGAACGATACGAACTTGATCTTCTGCTTCCTGAATCATATCCGGGCCAAAGAATTGTCTTTCCCCGGTCTCTGACCAGTTAAGGGGTGTTCGACATCATCGTCCATAGAGAACTTCAAAAGGGGCTTTACCCAAGCTAGATTGATAGCTGTTGTTGTAAGCGAATTCGGCAAATGGAAGGCACTTCTCCCAGTCCATTCCGAAGGAGATAACAGAGGCTCGGAGCATGTCTTCTAGAATCTGATTGACGCGTTCCACTTGACCACTCGACTGAGGGTGGAAGGCGGTGCTAAAGGAGAGACGGGTTCCCATAGCATTTTGACAACTTTCCCAAAATCGAGAGGTGAAAAGACTTCCTCGATCCGAGTTAATTTCCAAAGGAACACCATGGAGAGACACTATTCGGGAGATGTACAAGTCTGCCAGCTGACTAGCGGTTATACTCTCACGAACTGGTAAGAAATGAGCTACTTTGGAAAGACGATCGACCACGACAAAAATAGCATTATTCCCTCTCTTGGTCCTGGGAAAACCGGTAATAAAATCCATACTAATTTTATCCCATTTCCATTCAGGAATAGCTAAGGGTTGAAGGGTGCCAGCAGGCCGTTGATGCTCTGCTTTTACACGACGACAGACGTCGCAATTTGCAATATACTGAGCGATTTCTCTCTTCATCCTAGTCCACCAGAACCTCTGGCGTAGGTCCTGATACATTTTAGTACTACCGGGATGAATGGTGAGAGGAGATTCATGAGCCTCCTTAAGGATCAGCTGCCGTAGATGCTGGTTCTTGGGAACCACTAGACGGTTCTCGAAGTACACAACACCATGATCATTTGTGGAGAAACAACTAGCACCTCCGCTAGCAATGTTCTCTTTGATTTTAGATATTCCCTTATCTCGCTTTTGGGCAGCGATGATTTGATCCGTAAGAGTAGGTTTTGCTACCAAGGTGGAGAGAAAACCTTGAGGAACAATGTGAAGGTTAAGCTTCCGAAATTCCTCATGGAGAAGCGGTTGACTTTGTTGTAACATCAGGTTGTTACAATAAGATTTACGACTTAGCGCATCAGCCATGACGTTGGCTTTCCCTGGGGTGTAGGTTATTCCTAAGTCGAAGTCTGTAATCAATTCAACCCAACGTCTCTGCCTGAGATTCAAATCCGGTTGGGTGAAAATGTACTTCAGACTTTGGTGATCAGTGAATATTTCGCAACGATTACCGAGGAGGTAATGTCGCCAGGTCTTAAGTGCATAGACTACGGCTGCAAGCTCTAGATCATGAGTAGGATAATTCTCCTCATGTGGGTGCAATTGCCGTGAAGCGTAAGCAATTACGTGTCGATCTTGCATGAGAATGCAACCTAGTCCTTGTCGCGAGGCGTCGCAGTAGATAACAAAGTCCTTGGAGAAGTCTGGCGGTACCAGCACGGGAGCAGAGGTCAGGCGTCTTTTCAGTTCCTGAAAGCTGTGCTCACATTGTGGAGTCCATTCGAACTTCTTATCTTT
>NW_021196821.1:0-1040 GCF_002162155.2 Triticum dicoccoides
ATGGACTACCACTCACTATTTCGGGGTCCGGGAGTGGTTTCCATGGTTAACGAACCCTGTGGTGCGTTTACGTGTCGGTCATCAACACTGGCAGTTTTGGCCAATTCTGGCACATTTCTTGGATTATTACTCACTATTTTGGGGTCCCGGAGCGATTTCCATAGTTGTTGAACCCCAAGGTGCGCTTACGTGTTGGTCATCAACACTGGCAGTTTTGGCCGATTTTGGGCCGTTTCATGGACTATTACTCACTGTTTTGGGGTCCCGATGTGGTTTCCATGGTTAACGAACCATGTGGTGCGTTTATGTGTCAGTCATCAACATTAAAAGTTTAGGCCGATTCTAGCCCGTTTCTTTGATTATTACTCAATGTTTTCGGGTAACGAAGCAATTTCCATAATTGTTGAACCCCAAGGTCCGCTTACGTGTCGGTCATCCACACTGGCAGTTTTGGCCAATTGTGGCCCATTTCATGCACTATTACTCATTGTTTTTGGGTCCTGGAGTGGTTTCCATGGTTAACGAACCCTGTGGTGCGTTTATGTGTCGGTCATCAACACTCGCAGTTTTGGCCGATTCTGACCCGTATCTTGGATTATTACTCACTATTTTGGGGTCCCGAAGAGATTTCCAAAGTTGTTGAAGCCCAAGGTGCGCTTACTGTCGGTCATCAAGACTGGCAGTTTTGGCCGATTCTGGCCCGTTTCATGGACTACCACTGACTATTTCGGGGTCCCGGAGTGGTTTCCATGGTTAACGAACCCTGTGGTGCGTTTACGTGTCGGTCATCAACACTGGCAGTTTTGGCCAGTTCTGGCCCATTTCTTGGATTACTCACTGTTTTGGGGTCCCGGAGCGATTTCTATAGTTGTTGAACCCCAAGGTGCGCTTACGTGTCGGTCATCAACACTGGCAGTTTTGGCCGATTTTGGGCCGTTTCATGGACTATTACTCACTGTTTTGGGGTCCCGAAGTGGTTTCCATGGTTAACGAACCATGTGGTGCGTTTATGTGTCAGTCATCAACACTAACAGTTTAGG
>NW_021196822.1:0-1495 GCF_002162155.2 Triticum dicoccoides
ACAGTACGTGTTACCTTAACCTTGCCGCTGTTGTTGAACCATTGGATGTAGTAAGGATGTGGATGTGGTCTTGTGGTGAGAGAAAGCTTCTCCACCATCTCCATGCTAGCCAAGTTGTTGCAGCTCCCTCCGTCTATGATGACGCGCACAGAACGTTCCTTCACAACTCCCTTGGTATGGAACAAATTGTGCCTCTGATTTTGCTCAGCTTGTGTGATCTGCACACTCAAAACACGTTGAGCAACTAAACATTCATACCTGTCAGCGTCTTCAGGAGCCATGTATTGCGTCTCATTATCAGAATCATCTCCACCATGTTCTTCACGTGTAATAAGAGCCAAAGTCTCCTCATCATAGTCACTAGCGGACTCATATCCACCATCCGCGGTAGCAATCATCACACGCGGAGATTTGCATTCTCTCGCATAATGACCTCCTCCCTTACAACGACGACAAATAATATCACTTGTGTGCCCAGTTGATGCTATGGAAGAAGAAGAACGCTGTGTAGGCCCCGCAGGTGCGCTCTTGGCAGATAATGGTGGTTGTGCCTGTTTTCTTGTATCACGGCTGGAGGTGGCACCTGATGGAGGTGCTGGTGCAGTTGAAGTAGAAGATGCACGTGGTGTCCATGATGAAGGTCGGCCTGCAGAAAAGTTAGTTCGCCCCAATGCTTGTCGATCCTGCACTTCACGTTCAGCTTTACAAGCAAGATGGAATAAACGAGTGATATTATTATACTCCTTATAGTCTAGAATGGTCTGAATCTCTCTATTTAATCCACCCAGAAAACGTGCAAGCATAGCTTCATTCTCCTCAACAATACCACATCTAATCATGCCAGTTTGTAATTCCTGATAATATTCTTCTACAAAATTTTTCCCTTGTCTTAAACGCTGCAATTTTTGAAGCAATTCACGTTGATAAGACGGTGGAACCCAACGCGTACGCATAGCAGTTTTCGAAGCAGCCCAAGTAGTTGGAATAGGATATAATCTACAATGTTCAGACCACCATACACATGCAAAACTAGTGAAAGCACAAACAGCAGCAGCAACTCGTCTCTCCTCAGGATATTGTAAACATGTAAATCGTTGTTCAGTTTCTAACTCCCAAGTAAGATATATATCAGGAACATATCTACCCTCAAATGGTGGAATATTCAATTTCAGTTTAGGAATATGGACATCATCTCGTACCAGAGGTGGTGCTGCAGGCCTACCATTACGAATATATACCTGAGGTCGACCTGCTGGTGGTGGTGCTGGTGGCTGCTCGTAGATCTGATTTTGATCAACCTCATCCTCATAATCGCCCGCATACTCATCATCCTCCTGGGTACCAGCAACAGCAGTAGCAGGAGCCACAGAAGTATCAACAGCAGCACCAACAGTTTGGCCAAACGCAAGAGGAACACGGCTCGCTCGGCGAAGGTCTATTTCGCGACGTGGAGGTAGTCGTTGTTGTTGTTGTTGGAGAGGTGCGTTAGGTGCAG
>NW_021196823.1:0-1003 GCF_002162155.2 Triticum dicoccoides
ATCGTCGGTATCCAATACCTAGTTCAATCTCGTTACCGGCAAGTCTCTTTACTCGTTCCGTAATACATCATCTCACAACTAACATATTAGTTGCAGTGCTTGCAAGGCTTATGTGATGTGCATTACCGAGAGGGCCCAGAGATACCTCTCCGACAATCGGAGTGACAAATCCTAATCTCGAAATACGCCAACCCAACATCTACCTTTGGAGACACCTGTAATGCTCCTTTATAATCACCCATTTACGTTGTGACGTTTGGTAGCACCCAAAGTGTTCCTCCGGCAAACGGGAGTTGCATAATCTCATAGTCATAGGAACATGTATAAGTCATGAAGAAAGCAATAGCAACATACTAAACGATCAGGTGCTAAGCTAATGAAATGGGTCATGTCAATCAGATCATTCAACTAATGATGTGACCTCATTAATCAAATAACAACTCATTGTTCATGGTCAGGAAACATAACCATCTTTGATTAACGAGCTAGTCAAGTAGAGGCATACTAGTGACACTCTGTTTGTCTATGTATTCACACATGTATTATGTTTCCGGTTAATACAATTCTAGCATGAATAATAACCATTTATCATGATATAAGGAAATAAATAATAACTTTATTATTGCCTCTAGGGCATATTTCCTTCAGTCTCCCACTTGCACTAGAGTCAATAATCTAGTTCACATCGCCATGTGATTTAACAGCAATAGTTCACATCACCATGTGATTAACACCCATAGTTCACATCGCTATGTGACCAACACCCAAAGGGTTTACTAGATTCAGTAATCTAGTTCACATCGCTATGTGATTAACACCCAAGGAGTACTAAGGTGTGATCATGTTTTGCTTGTGAGAGAATCTTAGTCAACGGGTATGTCATATACAGATCCGTAAGTATTTTGCGAATTCTATGTCTACAATGCTCTGCACGGAGCTACTCTAGCTAATTGCTCCCACTTTCAATATGTATCTAGATCAAGACTTAGAGTCATCTAGATTA
>NW_021196824.1:0-2206 GCF_002162155.2 Triticum dicoccoides
GCTAGGAGAGGGATTTGAGAGATGTGAGAATATCCTCATGCTCCTAGAAATGTGCACTATTATAATAAAATGGTTTTGGAATTTTACAAATAGAAAAATAAATCAAGTCTGAATTTAGTTCAAACATGATGCATTTTTTAACCTAATCAAAACAACTCCAAAATGGATGAAATTTGATAGAGAGGGTGTTGGCATGGTGCAAGATTTATTGGCAAATATTGAACAATAATGGAGAAGGTGGAAATGGCACTCGCATCAAGAAAGGAATAAGAAGGAATGGGGAGGTGATGATGCATGGGTCAAATGCATAGGCAAGAAACATTACAAACATAGTGCATGGCACAACGAGATGAATACCACAATGCACATGATGAGCATGAAGAACGCAAAATGACAAGATGCACAATACAAGATAACAATGATGAGCACGACAATGCAATAAGTAAACAAACAAAGCAACACAAGATGAAGCCATAAAAGATGGAACCCACATGGAATTAGATCATGACAAAGGTTGGATATATTGCAAGATGGGACCCATCACTCTTGGTGTATTACAACCGTGGACGGTGCGGACATTGCAGTGGGCACCCCGAGCGCGGGCGGTGCGGTTGTTCTGCCCGCCGCTGCGGGAATGGGTGGTGGAGGCACTGGAGACGGTCTCCTTCCACCACCCTCCAGCGAAGACAACAACAATGGCACAGGCAGTGTGGGCACGTAGCTCCCGCCTCCCTAGTGCACCAGCGAGCACTCCATCGGGGCAACACCGTCTGATCGGGCGCGCGCCATGATCATCCCGCTACCGCGACTCTAGCGGAGGCAAGGGAGACGATATGGAAGCACACACCATGCCCATCGCAAGTTGGGCATGACGCGACGCCAAGCGATGTTGTTGTACATCCACAACAGCGCTCGCACGATAAGACAACCATCGATCAAGGTGACGATCTTTAGGTGCCACCTCCGCCATGCTAACCTGCCCTCACTCCCGCGGTACAGCGACAAGATCGCAATGGTGCTCCTGCTGGCTCTACGAGTAGTCAAGCAACGTCGCGTTCTGCACGCTCCAACATGCCTTCGTCGGCCACGGAGGCAATGGCGCGGGCCAAAATGTTGTTGAACATTCCTCAACCCCAGACAAGATGGATGAGTGGAGAGCCACCATCCAAAGTTTGATTATATTTGTGGAAGTGAACAAGGCCCAGTTAGCAGGGGCCTCACGGCGCCCACAAACAGCACTAGAAGCTCAGGCTGATGGCCGTGTTGCAGGCAGTGCACCGACGGTGCAGTCACCTCCACAGCAACAACCCCGACAGTAGCATCAGTAGTCACGCAGAACCCCAATGAACTATCGAGCCTGACGACGTGTCAATGGCCTCCTCAGCTCCACGGACACATCAAGATCAACGGTAGGTGTTGCTAGATAGACAAGCAAAAGATGTGAAAGGATCGAGAAGAGGTGTCTAGAGGGGGGGTGAATAGACTCCTAACGAAGAAAAGTTGCAGTTTTTATTTTCTTCAAGTTAAGGTAGAGTTTTAGCACAAGTTTAAACATTCACAATACATTTCAAGCAAGCATGACAAGAGTATATGAGCAGTAGAAAGTAAAGCATGCAAGTTGCAAGAAAGTAAAGGGATGGGATTGGAGTGTGCAAACGCAATTAGAGACACGGAGATTTTTGGTGTGGTTCCGATAGGTGGTCCTATCATACATCCACGTTGATGGAGACTTCAACCCACAAAGGGTAACGGTTGCACGAGTCCACGGAGGGCTCCACCCACGAAGGGTCCACGAAGAAGCAACCTTGTCTATCCCACCATGGCCATCGCCCACCAAGGACTTTCCTAACTAGGGTAGATCTTCACGAAGTAGGTGATCTCCTTGCCCGTACAAACTCCTTGGTTCAACTCCACAATTTTGTCAGAGGCTCCCAAGTGACACCTAACCAATCTAGGAGACACCACTCTCCAAAAGTTAATAGACGGTGTGTTGATGATGAATTCCTTGCTATTGTGCTTCTAATGATAGTATCCCCAACACTCAACTCTCTCTCACTGATTTGGATTTGTTGGAAAGAAGATTTGAGTGGAAAGCAACTTGGAGAAGGCTAGAGATCAAGATTCATATGGTTGGAATGAAATATCTTGGTCTCAACACATGAGTAGGTGGTTCTCTCTCAGAAAATGTATGTTGAAAGTGTAGGCA
>NW_021196825.1:0-2206 GCF_002162155.2 Triticum dicoccoides
GCTAGGAGAGGGATTTGAGAGATGTGAGAATATCCTCATGCTCCTAGAAATGTGCACTATTATAATAAAATGGTTTTGGAATTTTACAAATAGAAAAATAAATCAAGTCTGAATTTAGTTCAAACATGATGCATTTTTTAACCTAATCAAAACAACTCCAAAATGGATGAAATTTGATAGAGAGGGTGTTGGCATGGTGCAAGATTTATTGGCAAATATTGAACAATAATGGAGAAGGTGGAAATGGCACTCGCATCAAGAAAGGAATAAGAAGGAATGGGGAGGTGATGATGCATGGGTCAAATGCATAGGCAAGAAACATTACAAACATAGTGCATGGCACAACGAGATGAATACCACAATGCACATGATGAGCATGAAGAACGCAAAATGACAAGATGCACAATACAAGATAACAATGATGAGCACGACAATGCAATAAGTAAACAAACAAAGCAACACAAGATGAAGCCATAAAAGATGGAACCCACATGGAATTAGATCATGACAAAGGTTGGATATATTGCAAGATGGGACCCATCACTCTTGGTGTATTACAACCGTGGACGGTGCGGACATTGCAGTGGGCACCCCGAGCGCGGGCGGTGCGGTTGTTCTGCCCGCCGCTGCGGGAATGGGTGGTGGAGGCACTGGAGACGGTCTCCTTCCACCACCCTCCAGCGAAGACAACAACAATGGCACAGGCAGTGTGGGCACGTAGCTCCCGCCTCCCTAGTGCACCAGCGAGCACTCCATCGGGGCAACACCGTCTGATCGGGCGCGCGCCATGATCATCCCGCTACCGCGACTCTAGCGGAGGCAAGGGAGACGATATGGAAGCACACACCATGCCCATCGCAAGTTGGGCATGACGCGACGCCAAGCGATGTTGTTGTACATCCACAACAGCGCTCGCACGATAAGACAACCATCGATCAAGGTGACGATCTTTAGGTGCCACCTCCGCCATGCTAACCTGCCCTCACTCCCGCGGTACAGCGACAAGATCGCAATGGTGCTCCTGCTGGCTCTACGAGTAGTCAAGCAACATCGCGTTCTGCACGCTCCAACATGCCTTCGTCGGCCACGGAGGCAATGGCGCGGGCCAAAATGTTGTTGAACATTCCTCAACCCCAGACAAGATGGATGAGTGGAGAGCCACCATCCAAAGTTTGATTATATTTGTGGAAGTGAACAAGGCCCAGTTAGCAGGGGCCTCACGGCGCCCACAAACAGCACTAGAAGCTCAGGCTGATGGCCGTGTTGCAGGCAGTGCACCGACGGTGCAGTCACCTCCACAGCAACAACCCCGACAGTAGCATCAGTAGTCACGCAGAACCCCAATGAACTATCGAGCCTGACGACGTGGCAATGGCCTCCTCAGCTCCACGGACACATCAAGATCAACGGTAGGTGTTGCTAGATAGACAAGCAAAAGATGTGAAAGGATCGAGAAGAGGTGTCTAGAGGGGGGGTGAATAGACTCCTAACGAAGAAAAGTTGCAGTTTTTATTTTCTTCAAGTTAAGGTAGAGTTTTAGCACAAGTTTAAACATTCACAATACATTTCAAGCAAGCATGACAAGAGTATATGAGCAGTAGAAAGTAAAGCATGCAAGTTGCAAGAAAGTAAAGGGATGGGATTGGAGTGTGCAAACGCAATTAGAGACACGGAGATTTTTGGTGTGGTTCCGATAGGTGGTCCTATCATACATCCACGTTGATGGAGACTTCAACCCACAAAGGGTAACGGTTGCACGAGTCCACGGAGGGCTCCACCCACGAAGGGTCCACGAAGAAGCAACCTTGTCTATCCCACCATGGCCATCGCCCACCAAGGACTTTCCTAACTAGGGTAGATCTTCACGAAGTAGGTGATCTCCTTGCCCGTACAAACTCCTTGGTTCAACTCCACAATTTTGTCAGAGGCTCCCAAGTGACACCTAACCAATCTAGGAGACACCACTCTCCAAAAGTTAATAGACGGTGTGTTGATGATGAATTCCTTGCTATTGTGCTTCTAATGATAGTATCCCCAACACTCAACTCTCTCTCACTGATTTGGATTTGTTGGAAAGAAGATTTGAGTGGAAAGCAACTTGGAGAAGGCTAGAGATCAAGATTCATATGGTTGGAATGAAATATCTTGGTCTCAACACATGAGTAGGTGGTTCTCTCTCAGAAAATGTATGTTGAAAGTGTAGGCA
>NW_021196826.1:0-12012 GCF_002162155.2 Triticum dicoccoides
CTCAATGGTAAGCTTGAGGAAGAAGTATATGTTGCTCAACCCCCGGGTTTTGAAGATCCAAAGAATCCTGACAAAGTCTTCAGACTTAATAAGGCCCTCTATGGCCTCAAGCAAGCCCCTCGGGTGTGGTATGATACATTGAAGGAATTCTTCATGAAGAATGGCTTCACACCCGGTTCACTCGACCCTACTCTCTTTACTAAGTCTTATGATGGTGAACTGTTTGTGTGCCAAATATATGTTGATGATATTATCTTTGGATGTACTGACCAACGTTATAGTGATGAATTTGCCTATATGATGAGTGAAGAATATCAAATGTCTATGATGGGAGAGTTGAAATTCTTCTTAGGTCTTCAAATTCGTCAACAGCGCAATGGCATATTCATATCTCAGGAGAAATACCTCAAAGATGTACTGAGGAAATTCGGCATGCAAGATTGCAAAGGCGTCAAAATTCCTATGCCCACAAATGGCCATCTATGCATTGATGAAAATGGTATTGACTTCGATCACAGGGTATACTGCTCCATGATTGGTTCTTTATTGTACTTATGTGCATCTAGGCCAGATATAATGCTTAGTATTTGCATGTGTGCCCGATTTCAAGCTGCGCCGAAGGAATCACACCATAAGGCTGTGAAGCATATTCTTCGATATCTAGCTCACACACCAACACTAAGATTATGGTACCCCAAGGGCTCTGGTTTTGATCTCATTGGATATTCTGACTCTGACTATGCTGGTGATCGTGTGGACCGCAAGTCAACATCTGGCACTTGTAATTTCCTCGGACGATCTTTGGTCTGTTGGTCCTCAAAGAAACAGAACTGCGTATCACTGTCTACTGCGGAAGTTGAATACATTGTTGCTGGCTCTTGCTGTGCTCAACTGCTTTGGATGAAGCAAACACTCAAGGACTATGGCGTCAACGTGAAGAATGTGCCTCTCCTCTGTGACAATGAGAGTGCCATCAAGATTGCTCACAACCCAGTTCAGCACTCGAAGACAAAGCACATTCAGATTCGTCATCATTTTCTTCGTGATCATGTGTTGATGGGTGACATCTCCATCGAGCACGTGAAGACTGAAGAACAGCTAGCTGATATCTTCACTAAGCCCTTGGATGAGAAGAGATTTAGCAAGTTGCGGTGTGAGCTAAATATCTTAGAATCTTCGAATGTTCTTTGAAAAGGACACACATCCTAACACTCATGCAAAATTGATGACTTAGATGTGCAACACATGAAGAAACGTTTTTCTTCAATCAATGAAGAATAACACTCTAAGTGTGAAGAAATTAATGAAGAATTTGATTCTCAGAACCCTATGACAATTGTACGCGGTGTCTGAAATCATCATTCTTATACGGTGGGTCACGCCACCACAAATAGTTGAAAATCTTCAATTTGAGTTTTTCCTCAGTCTTGAAATTCTTCAGTTTTTCAAATTCTTCAACTTTGCAAAATCTTCACTGTTTCCGTTGTTTTTCTTCATTGGCTATATATATATATATATATATATATATATGTGTGTGTGTGTGTGTGTGTGTGTGTGTGTGTGTGTTTATGTCCTCTACAGCATTCACTTATGGCTATTTCTTCATGTTGCATTTTTCTGCTAAGTGAATGTGATCGGACCCTTCCCCCTCTATGCTATACTCAACCCAATCTATTCACAAATTCTTCATGTGCATTCTATTTGAAACTCGTTCAAAATCTTCACTGTGTCCTTGTCAGCTGAAGAAATTGCGAACGAAACTTTAAAACAAATCTTATCCAAATTTTCGGTTTTTGCCGCTCAAACCGTTCCGCATCCCACGATGCATTATTATATTCACCCACGATCGTACACGATCTCAACTACACAGAACGTGGGTGACACATGTCGCGAGAAGGAGAAAGGGCAGGGGCACGTTCGTCCCAAAATCTTCGGGCGAACAGTTTTTACCGTGTCTATAAATACCCCTCTCCCCTTCCTCACTTCATTTACTCCGCTCGAACGCTTCTCCCTCACTCGAGCTCCTCAAACCCTAGCGCCGCCGCTACTCCATCATCGCTGGTGAGGAAGAGCTTCGCTGCCTCGACCTCGTCGCCATCGTACTCACGCCGACCGCGGAAATCTTCACTCTGCCGCCGCCGTAGCTGTCTTCCTCTGCCAAGTTAGTGTTGGGGAACGTAGCAGAAATTCAAAAATTTTCCTACGTAACACCAAGATCTATCTATGGAGAGACCAGCAACGAGTAGAAAGGAGAGGAGAGTTTTCATCTACATACCCTTGTAGATCGCTAAGCGGAAGCGTTCAAGTGAACGGGGTTGATGGAGTCGTACTCGTCGTGATTCAGATCACCGATGATCAAGTGCCGAACGGACGGCACCTCCGCGTTCAACACACGTACAGCTCGACGATGTCTCCCACGCCTTGATCCAGCAAGGAGAGAGGGAGAGGTTGAGGAAGACTCCATCCAACAGCAGCACAACGGCGTGGTGGTGGTGGAGGAGCGTGGCAATCCCGCAGGGCTTCGCCGAGCACCTACGGGAGAGGAGATGTGTCACGGGAGGGAGAGGGAGGCAACCAAAGGCCTTAGGTATCATTGCTCCTCCTTTTCCCCACTATATATAGGGCCAAGGGAGAGGGGGAGGGCGCAGCCTTGCCCCCTCCTCCAAGGAAGGGGTGCGGCTAAGGATGGGGAGGAGTCCATCCTCCCCAAGGCACCTCGGAGGTGCCTTCCCCCTTTAGGACTCTTCCCTCTCCAAGTTTCCTTGCGCATGGGCCTCTTGGGGCTGGTGCTCTTGGCCCATGTAGGCCAAGGCGCACCCCCTACAGCCCATGTGGCCCCCCGGGGCAGGTGGCCCCACCCGGTGGGCCCCCGGGACCCTTCCGGTGGTCCCGGTACAATACCGATGACCCCGAAACTTGTCCCGATGGCCGAAACAGGACTTCCTATATATAAATCTTTACCTCCGGACCATTCCGGAACTCCTCGTGACGTCCGGGATCTCATCCGGGACTCCGAACAACATTCGGTAACCACATACAAGCTTCCTTTATAACCCTAGCGTCATCGAACCTTAAGTGTGTAGACCCTACGGGTTCGGGAGACATGTAGACATGACCGAGACGTTCTCCGGTCAATAACCAACAGAGGGATCTGGATACCCATGATGGCTCCCACATGTTCCACGATGATTTCATCGGATGAACCACGATGTCAAGGACTTAATCAATCCCGTATTCAATTCCCTTTGTCTAGCGATATTTTACTTGCCCGAGATTCGATCGTCGGTATCCAATACCTTGTTCAATCTCGTTATCGGCAAGTCACTTTACTCGTTCCGTAACACATCATCCCGTGATCAAATCCTTGGTCACATTGCGCATATGATGATGTCCTACCGAGTGGGCCCAGAGATACCTCTCCGTTTACACGGAGTGACAAATCCCAGTCTCGATCCGCATAAAACAATAGATACTTTCGGAGATACCTGTAGTGCACCTTTATAGTCACCCAGTTACGTTGTGACGTTTGATACACCCAAAGCACTCCTACGGTATCCAGGAGTTATACGATCTCATGGTCAAAGGAAGAGATACTTGACATTCGCAAAGCTCTAGCAAATGAACTACACGATCTTTTGTGCTAGTCTTAGGATTGGGTCTTGTCCATCACATCATTCTCCTAATGATGTGATCCCGTTATCAACGACATCCAATGTCCATAGTCAGGAAACCATGACTATCTGTTGATCACAACGAGCTAGTCAACTAGAGGCTCACTAGGGACATATTGTGGTCTATATATTCACACGTGTATTACGATTTCCGGATAATACAGTTATAGCATGAATAAAAGACAATTATCATGAACAAGGAAATATAATAATAATACTTTTATTATTGCCTCTAGGGCATATTTCCAACAGTCTCCCACTTGCACTAGAGTCAATAATCTAGTTCACATCGCCATGTGATTAACACTCACAGGTCACATCGCCATGTGACTAATACCCAAGAGTTTACTAGAGTCAGTAGTCTAGTTCACATCACTATGTGATTAACACTCAATGAGTTTTATGTTTGATCATGTTTCTTGTGAGAGAGGTTTTAGTCAACGGGTCTGAACCTTTCATATCCGTGTGTGCTTTACAAATCTCTATGTCATCTCCTAGATGCAGCTACCACGCTCTATTTGGAGCTATTCCAAACAACTGTTCTACTTGGAGCTATTCTAAATTATTGCTCCATTATATGTATCCGGTCTCTCTACTCAGAGCTATCCGGATAGGTGTCAAGCTTGCATCGTCGTAACCTTTACGACGAACTCTTTTACCACCTCCATAATCGAGAAAATTCCTTAGTCCACTAGTTACTAAGGATAACTTTGACCGCTGTCCTGTGAGCCATTCTTGGATCACTCTTGTACCCCTTGACTGACTCATGGCAAGGCACACTTCAGGTGCGGTACACAGCATAGCATACTGAAGAGCCTACGTCTTAAGCATAGGGGACGACCTTCGTCCTTTCTCTCTATTCTGCCGTGGTCGAGATTTAAGTCTTAACTTCGTACCTTACAACTCAGGCAAGAACTTCTTCTTTGACTGATCCATCTTGAACACCTTCAAGATCATGTCAAGGTATGTGCTCATTTGAAAGTATTATTAAGCATTTTGATCTATCCTTATAGATCTCGATGCTCAATGTTCAAGTAGCTTAATCCAGGTTTTCTATTGAAAAACACATTTCAAATAACCCTATATGCTTTCCAGAAATTCTACGTCATTTCTGATCAACAATATGTCAACTACATATATTCATCAGAAATTCTATAGTGCTCCCACTCACTTCTTTGGAAATACAAGTTTCTCATAAACTTTGTACAAACCCAAAAATTTTTGATCATCATCAAAGCATACATTCCAACTCCGAGATGCTCACTCCAGTCCTTAGAAGGATCGCTGGAGCTAGCATACCTTTTAGCATCCTTAGGATCGAAAAAAAACTTTCTGATTGTATTACATACAACCTTTCCTCACGAAAACTGGTAAGGAAACTTGTCTTGACATCCATCTGCCAGATTTCATAAATGCAGCTAATGCTAACATGATTCCGACGGACTTTAAGCATCGCTACGAGTGAGAAAATCTCATCGTAGTCAACTCCTTGAACTTGTCGGAAAACACTTCGCCACAAGTCGAGCTTCATAGATGGTGACATTACCATCCACGTCCGTCTTCTTCTTAAAAGATCCATTTATCTCAATGGATTGCCGATCATCGGGCAAGTCCATCAAAGTCCATGGATCCGTTCTCGGATTTTATGGCCTCAAGCCATTTATCGGAATCCGGGCCCACCATCGCTTCTCCATAGCTCGTAGGTTCATTGTTGTCTAGCAACATGACCTTCAAGACAGGATTACCGTACCACTCTGAAGTAGTACGTGTCCTTGTCGTCCTACGAGGTTTGGTAGTGACTTGATCCGAAGTTTCATGATCAATATCATAAGCTTCCACTTCAATTGGTGTAGGTGCCACAGGAACAACTTCCTGTGCCGTGCCACACACTAGTTGAAGAGATGGTTCAATAACCTCATCAAGTATCCACCATCCTCCCACTCAACTCTTTCGAGAGAAACCTTTCCTCGAGAAAGGACCCGATTCTAGAAACAATCCATATTGCTTTCGGATCTGAATTAGGAGGTATACCCAACTGTTTTGGGTGTCCTATGAAGATGCATTTTATCCGCTTTGGGTTCGAGCTTAATCCTGAAACTTTTCACATAAGCGTCGCAGCCCCAAACCTTTAAGAAACGACAACTTAGGTTTCTCTAAACCATAATTCATACGGTGTCATCTCATCGGAATTACGTGGTGCCCTATTTTAAAGTAAATGTGGTTGTCTCTAATGCCTAACCCATGGACAATAGTGGTAATTCGATAAGAGACATCATGGTATGCATCATATCCAATAGGGTGCAACTATGATGTTCGGACACACCATCACACTATGGTGTTCCAGGCGGTATTAATTGTGAAACAATTTCCACAATGTCTTAATTGTGTGCCAAAACTCGTAACTCAGATATTCATCTCTATGATCATATCATAGACATTTTATCCTCTTGTCACAATGATCTTCTACTTCACTCTGAAATTACTTGAACCATTCAATAATTCAGACTTGTGTTTCATCAAGTAAATATTCTCAACATCTACTCGAATCATCTGTGAAGTAAGATCATAACGATATTCACTGCATGCCTCAGCACTTATTGGACTGCACACATCAAAATGTGTTACTTCCAACAAGTTGCTATCTTGTTCCATCTTACTGAAACCGAGGCTTTTCAGTCATCTTGCCCATGTGGTATGATTTGCATATCTCAAGTGATTCAAAATCAAGTGAGTTCAAACGGTCCATTTGCATGGAGTTTCTTCATGCATATATACCAATAGACATGGTTCGCATGTCTCAAACTTTTCAAAAACGAGTGAGTCCAAAGATCCATCAACATGGAGCTTCTTCATGCGTTTTATACCAATATGACTTACACAGCAGTGCCACAAGTAGGTGGTACTATCATTACTATCTTTTGGCATGAACATGTGTATCACTACGATCGAGATTCAATAAACCATTCCTTTAGGTGCAAGACCATTGAAGGTATTATTCAAATAAATAGAGTAACCATTATTCTCTTTAAATGAATAACCGTATTGCGATAGACATAATCCAATCATGTCTATGCTCAACGCAAACACCAATCTCGGTGGTAGAGGGAGCGTGCGATGTTTGATCACATCAAACTTGGAAACACTTCCAGCACATATCGCCAGCTCACCTTTAGCCAGTCTCCTTTTATTCCATAGCTTTTATTTCGAGTTACTAATACTTAGCAACCGAACCGGTATCTAATACCCTGGTGCTACTAGGAGTATAAAGTACACATTAACATAATGTATATCCAATATACTTCTATCGACCTTGCCAGCCTTCTCATCTACCAAGTATCTAGGGTAATGCTGCTCCAGTGGTTGTTCCCCTTATTACAGAAGCACTTAGTCTCGGGTTTGGGTTCAACCTTGGGTTTCTTCACTTGAGCAGCAGCTGAATTGCCGTTTCATGAAGTATCCCTTTGTTCCCTTGCCCTTCTTGAAACTAGTGGTTTCACCAACCATCAACAATTGATGCTCCTTCTTGATTTCTACTTTCGCGGTGTCAAACATCGTGAATACCTCAAGGATCATCTTATCTATCCCTGATATGTTATAGTTCATCACGAAGCTCTAGCAGCTTGGTGGCAATGACTTTGGAGAAACATCACTATCTCATTTGGAAGATCAACTCCCACTCGATTCAAGTGATTGTTGCACTCAGACAATCTGAGCACAAGCTCAACAATTGAGCTTTTCTCCCTTAGTTTGTAGGCTAAGAAAATTGTCGGAGGTCTTATACCTCTTGACGTGGGCACGAGCCTGAAATCCCAATTTCAGCCCTCGAAACATCTCATATGTTCCGCGACGTTTCGAAAACGTTTTTGGTGCCTCTACTTAAACCATTTAACTGAACTATCACGTAGTAATCAAAACGTGTATGTTCGATGTTCGAAACATCCACAAACGACATTTGGGGTTCAGCACACTAAGCAGTGTATTAGGGACATAAGCTTTCTACTGATCGCATAATCGCTACTATCAACTTTCAACTATATTTTCTCTAGGAACATATCTAAAACAGTAGAACTATAGCGTGAACTACGACATAATTTGCAAAAGGTCTTTTGACTATGTTCAGGATAATTAAGTTCATCTTATGAACTCCCACTCAGATAGACATCCCTCTAGTCATCTAAGTGATTACATGATCCGAGTCAAACTAGGCCGTGTCCGATCATCACGTGAGACGGACTAGTCATCATCGGTGAACATCTTCATGTTGATCGTATCTTCTATACGACTCATGCTCGACCTTTCGGTCTCCGTGTTCCGAGGCCATGTCTGTACATGCTAGGCTCGTCAAGTTAACCCTAAGTGTTTTTGCTGTGTAAAACTGTCTTACACCCGTTGTATGTGAACGTAAGAATCTATCACACCCGATCATCACGTGGTGCTTCGAAACGACGAACTGTAGCAACGGTGCACAGTTAGGGGAGAACACTTCTTGAAATTTTAATGAGGGATCATCTTATTTACTACCGTCGTCCTAAGTAAACAAGATGCATAAACATGATAAACATCACATGCAATCAAATAGTGACATGATATGGCCAATATCATTTTGCTCCTTTTGATCTTCATCTTCGGGGCTCCATGATCATCATCGTCACCGGCATGACACCATGATCTCCATCATCATGATCTCCATCATCGTGTCTTCATGAAGTTGTCACGCCAACGACTACTTCTACTTCTATGGCTAACGCGTTTAGCAATAAAGTAAAGTAATTTACATGGCGTTCTTCAATGACACGCAGGTCATACAAAAAAATAAAGACAACTCCTATGGCTCCTGCCGGTTGTCATACTCATCGACATGCAAGTCGTGAATCCTATTACAAGAACATGATCAATCTCATACATTACATATATCATTCATCACATCCTTTTGGCCATATCACATCACATAGCATACCCTGCAAAAACAAGTTAGACGTCCTCTAATTGTTGTTTGCATGTTTTACGTGGCTGCTATGGGTTTCTAGCAAGAACGTTTCTTACCTACGCAAAGACCACAACGTGATATGCCAATTGCTATTTACCCTTCATAAGGACCCTTTTCATCGAATCCGATCCGACTAAAGTAGGAGAGACAGACACCCGCTAGCCACGTTATGCATCTAGTGCATGTCAGTCGGTGGAACCAGTCTCACGTAAGAGTACGTGTAAGGTCGGTCCGGGCCGCTTCATCCCACGATGCCGCCGAATCAAGATAAGACTAGTAACGGCAAGCATATTGAACAAAATCAACGCCCACAACTACTTTGTGTTCTACTCGTGCATAGAATCTACGCAATAGACCTAGCTCATGATGCCACTGTTGGGGAACGTAGCAGAAATTCAAAATTTTCCTACGCGTCACCAAGATCTATCTATGGAGAGACCAGCAACGAGTAGAAGGAGAGGAGAGTTTGCATCTACATACCCTTGTAGATCGCTAAGCGGAAGCGTTCAAGTGAACGGGGTTGATGGAGTCGTACTCGTCGTGATTCAAATCACCGATGATCAAGTGCCGAACGGACGGCACCTCCGCGTTCAACACACGTACAGCTCGACGATGTCTCCCACGCCTTGATCCAGCAAGGAGAGAGGGAGAGGTTGAGGAAGACTCCATCCAGCAGCAGCACAACGGCGTGGTGGTGATGGAGGAGCGTGGCAATCCTGCAGGGCTTCGCCGAGCACCTACGGGAGAGGAGATGTGTCACGGGAGGGAGAGGGAGGCAACCAAAGGCCTTAGGTATGATTGCTCCTCCTTTTCCCCACTATATATAGGGCCAAGGGAGAGGGGGAGGGCGCAGCCTTGCCCCCTCCTCCAAGAAAGGGGTGCGGCTAAGGATGGGGAGGAGTCCATCCTCCCCAAGGCACCTCGGAGGTGCCTTCCCCCTTTAGGACTCTTCCCTTTTTCCTTTATCTTGGCGCATGGGCCTCTAGGGGCTGGTGCCCTTGGCCCATGTAGGCCAAGGCGCACCCCCTACAGCCCATGTGGCCCCCCCGGGGCAGGTGGCCCCACCCGGTGGGCCCCCGGGACCCTTCCGGTGGTCCCGGTACAATACCGATGACCCCGAAACTTGTCCCGATGGCCGAAACAGGACTTCCTATATATAAATCTTTACCTCCGGACCATTCCGGAACTCCTCGTGATGTCCGGGATCTCATCCGGGACTCCGAACAACATTAGGTAACCACATACAAGCTTCCTTTATAACCCTAGCGTCATCGAACCTTAAGTGTGTAGACCCTACGGGTTCGGGAGACATGCAGACATGACCGAGACGTTCTCCGGTCAATAACCAACAGCGGGATCTGGATACCCATGATGGCTCCCACATGTTCCACGATGATCTCATCGGATGAACCACGATGTCAAGGACTTAATCAATCCCGTATTCAATTCCCTTTGTCTATCGGTATGTTACTTGCCCGAGATTTGATCGTCGGTATCCAATACCTTGTTCAATCTCGTTACCGGCAAGTCACTTTACTCGTTCCGTAACACATCATCCCGTGATCAACTCCTTGGTCACATTGCGCATATGATGATGTCCTACCGAGTGGGCCCAGAGATACCTCTCCGTTTACACGGAGTGACAAATCCCAGTCTCGATCCGCATAAAACAATAGATACTTTCGGAGATACCTGTAGTGTACCTTTATAGTCACCCAGTTACGTTGTGACGTTTGATACACCCAAAGCACTCCTACGGTATCCAGGAGTTATACGATCTCATGGTCAAAGGAAGAGATACTTGACATTCGCAAAGCTCTAGCAAATGAACTACTCGATCTTTTGTGCTAGTCTTAGGATTGGGTCTTGTCCATCACATCATTCTCCTAATGATGTGATCCCGTTATCAACGACATCCAATGTCCATAGCCAGGAAACCATGACTATCTGTTGATCACAACGAGCTAGTCAACTAGAGGCTCACTAGGGACATATTGTGGTCTATATATTCACACGTGTATTACGATTTCCGGATAATACAGTTATAGCATGAATAAAAGACAATTATCATGAACAAGGAAATATAATAATAATACTTTTATTATTGCCTCTAGGGCATATTTCCAACAGTTAGGGCGTGGGAGATCTAACCTGACGAACTTCACATCTGTTCTTCTCAGTTCGTCGTGTTCTTCACTTCGGGTAATTAAAAGTTACTTTTATTACTCACCTTGATTCTCAAACTTTCTTGAAAATCTTCAAAGGTGTTTATTCTTCAAATCTTCACACATATGAACACTTCACACATCATATTCCTCAAGGTTCCCTAATTGTGTGGATCTTCGAACTGTTTCTCTAAGCAATCATTTTCTTCAAGATTCCCTAATTGTGTGGATCTTCGATCTGTACAACTCTGGAACCTATGACAAGAACGCTTAGTGAAATTCCTCAAGGTTCATCTGGTCAAATTCCTCAAAACTTGTTCTTTTCGAAAAACCTTCTGAGAACGCATATGACCTCTCCAAATTCCTCGCACCTATACTCTGTTCACAGGTACTCATGTCTGCTGCTGAATCACTAGGTTCTCATCAACTTAACTCATTTGCAGCGTTCCTCGAAGAAAAACTGCATACTTCTTCAAAGTGTTCAATTGTTCAAATTCCTCATCTGAAGAATATGGCAGACGGTAAGAAGCCGCAGAAAGGAGGAAAGAAACCTGAGGTTATGACTGTGTTTGAAATCCCTGAGGAAATTTATGTTGACTATTGCACACCTGATGAAGCAAAATTTGGCAAAGAAAACAAAAATCAGCGCAAGGTGCGCTTACAGAGGATTGAACGGAGATGGGCAAGGGAATGGAGGGAATACAGATATGTAACTCCAAAGTACATGAAGAAATTCGCCCTCAATCCTCCATGTCCAAGAGCTCCACTGGCACCTGGCCAAGTAGCTGACCCCACAAGCATCAAACGTGGTGAGGACTTTCCTGAACAATGGGCTAAGCGCCAAGCTAAATTGGCAAGACAAGCCAAGGAGGCAGTGAAGAAATTCAATGAGGATTCTTCCACTGCTACTGCTACTGAGGCCTCGGTCAAACCAAGGAAATCCATGCCAAAGAAGCCTGCTCGTAAGCCAAGTGCTTCACCAACAGCGCCCTCACGGCCAAGTTCCTCAGCTATGCCCTCACGGCAAATTCCTCACACTGCTACTGCTCCACCAAAGTCCTCAGCAGCTCCTTCAAAGTCTTCAGCTCCTGTGCATCTGGCTACATGTCAAAGGACTGCTGGTTTCTTGATTGCCTCTGGTGTTTCAGTGAGTTCCTCAGCTGCACATATTTCCTCTTCAGGCCCCACG
>NW_021196827.1:0-1392 GCF_002162155.2 Triticum dicoccoides
CTCATCAATATCAGATTTGGTGGCAAATAAACATGCACTTTTCAATTTAATTTCAGAAGCAACACTAGATGGTTTATTATTAGGCTTCATTTGTTGCTCAAATTCTTTTGCCACAATCTGATTTTCACTCTTATTCTTCTCCTGTTTTGCTTTATTAGCTCTATTAATATCATCTTTCAAAATGGAATCAGGAGTCATAGGAAGCAAAGTAATATTTTTATCCTTATGAACAAGAGTATAGTGATTGTTTCTACCATGGTGTACAGAATTTTTATCAAATTGCCATGGTCTACCAAGTAATAAGGAACATGCTTGCATAGGTACAACATCACAATCAACATAATCAGCATATGTAGAGATACTAAAATGCACACGAACAGTACATGTTACCTTAACCTTGCCGCTGTTGTTGAACCATTGGATGTAGTAAGGATGTGGATGTGGTCTTGTGGTGAGAGAAAGCTTCTCCACCATCTCCATGCTAGCCAAGTTGTTGCAACTACCTCCGTCTATGATGACGCGCACAAAACGTTCCTTCACAACTCCCTTGGTATGGAACAAATTGTGCCTCTGATTTTGCTCAGCTTGTGTGACCTGCACACTCAAAACACGTTGAGCAACTAAACATTCATACCTGTCAGTGTCTCCAGGAGCCATGTATTGCGTCTCATGATCAGAATCATCTCCACCATGTTCTTCACGTGTAATAAGAGCCAAAGTCTCCTCATCATAGTCACTAGCGGACTCATATCCACTATCCGCGGTAGCAATCATCACACGCGGAGATTTGCATTCTCTCGCATAATGACCTCCTCCCTTACAACGACGACAAATAATATCACTTGTGTGCCCTGTTGATGCCATGGAAGAAGACGAACGCTGTGCAGGCCCCGCAGGTGCGCTCTTGGCAGATAATGGTGGTTGTGCCTGTTTTCTTGTATCACGGCTGGAGGTGGCACCGGATGGAGGTGCTGGTGCAGTTGAAGTAGAAGATGCACGTGGTGTCCATGATGAAGGTCGGCCTGCAGAAAAGTTAGTTCGCCCCAATGCTTGTCGATCCTCCACTTCACGTTCAGCTTTACAAGCAAGATGGAATAAACGAGTGATATTAGTATACTCCTTATAGTCTAGAATGGTCTGAATCTCTCTATTTAATCCACCCAGAAAACGTGCAAGCATAGCTTCATTCTCCTCAACAATACCACATCTAATCATGCCAGTTTGTAATTCCTGATAATATTCTTCTACAGAATTTTTCCCTTGTCTTAAACGCTGCAATTTTTGAAGCAATTCACGTTGATAATATGGTGGAACCCAACGCGTACGCATAGCAGTTTTCAAAGCAGCCCAAGTAGTTGGAATAGGATATAATCTACAATGTTCAGACCACCA
>NW_021196828.1:0-1044 GCF_002162155.2 Triticum dicoccoides
CATTCTCATGTAGAGATGGAAGATCAGTACCTTTGTCATTACCTCTTATGATCAACTCAGATGATGTAGCCACTCTCGGGGGCGATGTGTCACATGGTGGAGGTGATGTAGTCCTGACAACAACGGATGTGGTTGTCATAGTATGCCTAGTAGTTGAAGGAACAATCATATCAACTCTTGGAATGTGCACCGTGCGCTTGTTCTCCTCGTGGCCAACACGTCGTTTTATTTCCTGTTCAGCTTTGCAAGCAAGATGAAACAAATGGTCCATAGGATAACACTCTTCGTGAATTAGTATCTCTTGAATATCACGGTTTAATCCTCCCCAAAATCTATCCATAAAATCATCTTCACTTTCTTCTAAAGAGGAATGCAACAAGGTAGTTTGTAAATCATCATAATATTTTGTTACAGTTTCACTACCTTGTTTTAAGTGTTGCAACTTCTTAATCATGTCACGAGTATGATAAGCAGGGACGAAAGTATGTCGCATGGCAAGTTTCAAATCATCCCAAGTAGTAGGTATATAATCAGGGTGTAACCGACAATATTCACTCCACCAAACCAAAGCATAACCAGTGAAAGAATCAACCGCAACCTTAACCTTTTTATGTTCATCGAAATTATGGGAAGCAAATATATTTTTTATGTCGAACTCCCATTCAATATATAAAGCAGGTTTAAAACGGCCATTAAATGGTGGTATAGATACATTAACCTGATCATGTGCATTTGGATGTTTGTGCACCTCTCGTGACGGTTGTGGTATTTGCAAAGGTGGTGGCACGTCTCCCGCGATCGACAAAGCCCATGAATTGACTCTGGATCCTGTCATGATTAGTAGAACAAGAAACAAAACCCAAAAATAATGTTCCTATAACTACTAGGATGTGGTGGTAAAACGCTCACAGTAAAGCAAATATCAATGTCTTACAAGTTCTTACCATGCAGCAGGCGGTGATCGGCAACCAGCGGTGTCAAGTAACTCCGAATATTGAGTAAAGCGATTGCCAGGGGAGCGTACGTATACACGGTGTAGAAATA
>NW_021196829.1:0-1085 GCF_002162155.2 Triticum dicoccoides
CCTCAATCAGGTGCCTCCTACAGCCGTGATACAAGAAAACAGGAACAACCACCATTATCTGCCAAGAGCGCACCTGCCAGGCCTGCACAGAGTTCTTCTTCCAGGGCATCAACAGGGCACACAAGTGATATTATTTGTCGTCGTTGTAAGGGAGGAGGTCATTATGCGAGAGAATGCAAATCTCCGCGTGTGATGATTGCTACCGAGGGTGGTGGATATGAGTCCGCTAGTGACTATGATGAGGAGACATTGGCTCTTATTACACGTGAAGAACATGGTGGAGATGATTCTGATCATGAGACGCAATACATGGCTCCTGAAGACGCTGACAGGTATTGATGAGGACATCAATACCATTGTTACACCCACAGCCCCTACTGCTACATATACGGGACCAATTACTAGAGCTCGCGCACGCCAATTAAATTATCAGGTACTTTCGTTTCTTGGTAATGATTCTAATGTTCATGAGAATATGATGCTGCCTAAATTGGATACATTTGTTTTGCTTACAAATGAAGGGCCTAGCTTGGAGAAGGATGAACATTGGAGCAAGAACAAGCATGGAGATGATGCCATGCGCAAGGGGAACAAGAACGGAGTTACAAGTGATGATTTCAGGACTTTGAAGCCACATAATGGGTGCATGAAGCCTTGGACGAAATATACAAGATGCCACTTCATAAATTTCGTCCCGAGGCTATTATAGGTGCTGCGTCACCTTTTTATTGGGCCAGGCCCATGTAATTTCGAAATACATAGGTATAGGCTATTTTTAGAGTCCGTATGTGTGGGGAAACAAGAGATAGGGTTGATTTCGGACCCCTCCACCAAGGGCCACGAAATTCCCCCTCTCTTCCTCCATATATACAGCCCTTAGGGCACCGTTTAGACTTTGGGTTTTGTTTAGATTAAAAGTTCGCCATAGCTGCAACTTCGCGTACTTCGTTTGTGTTCAACGACCAGACAAAGGCGTCACAGAACCCCACCTTGATCAATAAAGCTTTCATCTTATATTCGCAATATCCAGATTGCAATCTTAGTTTCTTGCTTGTTCTTCGTTTGCTCGCAGGAAACAGACCCTC
>NW_021196830.1:0-1105 GCF_002162155.2 Triticum dicoccoides
TAAAATTATTTGAACTAGCTTATAGAGCTAGTTCAACTCTAGTGTAAAAAATTTTGTACTAGGCTATAGAGCTAGTTCAACTCTAGTGTAAAATTATTTGAACTAGCTTATAGTGCTAGTCCAACTCTAGTGTAAAATTATTTGTAGTAGGCTATAGAGCTAGTTCAACTCTAGTGTAAAATTATTTGAACTAGCTTATAGAGCTAGTTAAACTCTAGTGTAAAATCATTTGTAATAGGCCATAGAACTAGTTCAACTCTAGTGTAAAATCATTTGTATTAGGCTATAGAGCTAGGTCAACTCTATTGTAAAATTATTTTAACTAGCTTATAGAGCTAGTTCAACTCTTGTGTATAATTATTTGTACTAGGCTATAGAGCTAGTTCAACTCTAGTGTAAAATTATTTCAACAAGCTTATAGAGCTAGTTCAATTGTAGTGTAAAATTCTATGTACTAGGCTATAGAGCCAGTTCAACTCTAGTGTCAAATTATTTGAACTATCTTATAGAGCTAGTTCAACTCTAGTGTAAAATTATTTGTACTAGGCTATAGAGCTAGTGCAACTCTTGTGTAAAATTATTTCAACTTGCATATAGAGCTAGTTCACCTCTAGTGTAAAATTATTTAAACTAGCTTATAGTGCTAGTTCAACTCAAGTGTAAAATTATTTGTACTAGGCTATAGAGCTAGTTCAACTCTAGTGTAAAATTATTTGAACTAGCTTATAGTGCTAGTTCAACTCTATTGTAAAATTATTTGTAGTAGGCTATAGAGCTAGTTCAGCTCTAGTGTAAAATTATTTTAACTAGCTTATAGAGCTAGTTCAACTCTAGTGTAAAATCATTTGAACTAGCTTATAGAGCTAGTTCAACTCTATTGTAAAATTATTTGTAGTAGGCTATAGAGCTAGTTCAACTCTAGTGTAAAATTATTTGTATTAGGCTATAGAGCTAGTTCAACCCTAGTGTAAAATTATTTGAACTAGCTTATAGAGCTAGTTAAACTCTAGTGTCAAATTATTTGAACTAGAGCTAGTTCAACTCTAGTGTAAAATTATTTGTACTAGGCTATAGAGCTAGTTCAACTCTAGTGTAAAATTATTTG
>NW_021196831.1:0-1780 GCF_002162155.2 Triticum dicoccoides
CCCCACACATACGGACTCTAAAAATAGCCTATACTTATGTATTTCGAAATTACATGGGCCTGGCCCAATAATAAGGTGACGCAGCACCTAAAATAGCCTCGGGACGAAATTTATGAAGTGGCATCTTGTATATTTCGTCCAAGGCTTCATGCACCCATTATGGTGGCTTCAAAGTCCTGAAATCATCACTTGTAACTCCGTTCTTGTTCCCCTTGCGCATGCCATCATCTCCATGCTTGTTCTTGCTCCAATGTTCATCCTTCTCCAAGCTAGGCCCTTCATTTGTAAGCAAAACAAATGTATCCAATTTAGGCAGCATCATATTCTCATGAACATTAGAATCATTACCAAGAAACGAAAGTACCTGGTAATTTAGTTGGCGTGCACGAGCTCTAGTAATTGGTCCAGTATGTGTAGCAGCAGGGGCTGTGGGTGTAACAATTGTATTGATGTCCTCATCATCCTCCCCTTCTTGAAATGAAGTCGCCCTCGACGGAAGTTCATCTTCCTCACCCAAATAAGGCTTCAAATCTGCAATGTTAAAAGTGGGACTAACCCCAAAATCTGCAGGCAGCTCAAGTTTATATGCATTATCATTTATTTTCTCTAACACCTTAAAGGGACCATCAGCACGTGGCATTAACTTTGATTTGCGCAAATCAGGAAATCTATCCTTACGCAAATGTAACCAAACAAGATCTCCAGGTGCAAACACAACATGTTTTCTACCCTTATCTCCAGCAAGTTTATATTTAGCATTCATGCGCTCCATGTTTTCCTTAGTTAACTCATGCATTTTTAAAATCAATTCAGCTCGTTGTTTAGCATCAAAATTAACCTTCTCCGAAGATGGAAGAGGCAACAAATCAATAGGTGCATGACGTAGGAAACCATACACAACTTCAAAAGGGCACATCTTAGTAGTAGAATGCAATGAACGATTATAAGCAAATTCAATATGAGGCAAGCATTCCTCCCACATTTTCTTATTATTCTTCAAAACAGCCCTAAGCATAGTAGACAACGTTCTATTGACTACTTCAGTTTGTCCATCAGTTTGGGGGTGACAAGTAGTACTAAAAAGCAGTTTAGTCCCCAACTTAGCCCATAAACATCTCCAAAAGTGGCTAAGAAATTTAGTATCACGATCTGAAACAATAGTATTTGGCACACCATGCAAGCGAATAATTTCACGAAAGAACAAATCAGCAACATTAACAGCATCATCACTTTTATGACATGGTATAAAGTGTGCCATTTTCGAGAATCTATCCACGACAACAAATATGCTATCCCTCCCCTTCTTTGTTCGAGGTAAACCTAAAACAAAGTCCATAGATATATCATCCCAAGGAACACTAGGTACAGGCAAAGGCATATATAAACCATAAGGATTGAGTCGTGACTTAGCTTTTTGACATGTAGTGCAGCGAGCAATAAAACGCTCAACATCCCGTCTCATCTTTGGCCAAAAGAAATGTGTAGCAAGTACGTCCTCCGTCTTCTTCACGCCAAAGTGTCCCATTAATCCTCCTCCATGCGCCTCCTGCAACAACAAAAGACGAACGGAGCTAGCTGGAATGCATAGCTTGTTAGCACGAAACACAAATCCATCGTTAACAACAAACTTGTTCCACATTCTTCCTTCTTTACAATTCTGCATTACATCTTTAAAATCAGCATCATGCACATATTGATCTTTGATGGTCTCCAAACCAAATATTTTGAAGTCAAGTTGTGAAAGCATAGTATAGCGACGAGACAATGCATCAGCAATAAC
>NW_021196832.1:0-1247 GCF_002162155.2 Triticum dicoccoides
CAATTCTGCTAACTCCTCCGATCCCATTCTATAAGGCTTCTTATAGATGGGTCCCGCTCCGGGTATGAGCTCGATGATGAACTCAATGTCCCGATCAGGAGGCATTCCTGGTAGCTCATCAGGAAAAACATCGGGATACTCGCGTACTACCGGCACTTGCTCCAATCCAACTTCAGTCAGACAGTTGACTTGGTTGGCTTGAGCAGAGGAGGGATTGGAGGCAAACTTAACTTCGACTCCTCGGCCATTGGTCATAGTGACCGTCCGGTTGGCGCAATCAATCAAGCCTTGGTGCTTGCTGAGCCAATCCATTCCCAAGATCACATCCAAGCCTTGTGATTTTAGGATGATAAGGTCTGCTAGGAAGTCTACCCCGTTAATGGTAATCCCGACTCCTTTACATCCTATCTTGGCTCTCATCTCTGCTCCGGGGGTTTGTACCACCATAGGGTTATTCTGGGGTGTAGGGGTCATGCCACTTTTTAATGCAAAACTTTGGGTGACAAAAGAATGCGTGGCTCCAGAATCAAACAAAACTGTTGCGGGTGCTGAATTGACAAGGAACGTACCCAGCACGACGTCCGGGTCTTCCTGGGCTTCTTCCGCGGTGACATGATTCACACGACCCCTGCCATTGTTGGGCAAGTTGCGGGGAGCTTGGTTCCTTGGTGGCATTCCACGGCCTTGTCCCGGGTTCTGCGCATTGGGGCGCGGGGCGTCAGGCTTCTTGTTGGGGCAATTCTTGGAGTAATGCCCTGGCTGTCCACATCTGAAACAAGTGACTTGATTGGGGACGACGCCCTTGCCAGCATTGTTATTGGGGTTGTTGTAAGCTGGCCTGGGGTTGGCATACTGCTGAGGTGGATAGTTGGTGCGAGGTGCAGGAGCTCTTGGCTGCTGATAGGCTGGCTTGACCGGGGCTGGCTGCCACGGGCGAGGCTTCTGGTTGCTGGAGCTACCCTTGCTGATCATCTTGCGCTTACGAGTGTCATCCAAGGCACGTCGCTTGTCCTCAAGCATGAGTGCCTTGTTCACCAGATCAGGAAAGGTTGGGCAGTCACACACAACAAGCGAGTACTGCAGAGTCTGGTTAAGGCCTTCCATGAAGCGCTCCCTTTTGGCAGCATCAGTGCTGACATCTTCAGGGGCATACCTTGAGAGAACACTGAACTTCTGCATGTACTCCTTGACAGTGCTACTACCTTGCTTCAGGGCTCGGAACTCACGCTTCTTGATGGCCATGATTC
>NW_021196833.1:0-1264 GCF_002162155.2 Triticum dicoccoides
AGGTATACCCGACAGTTTCCTTAGGGTATCCTATGAAGACGCATTTTTCCGACTTGGGTTCGAGCTTTTCAGGTTGAAGTTTCTTGACATAAGCATCGCATCCCCAAACTTTTAGAAACGACAGCTTAGGTTTCTTCCCAAACCATAATTCATACGGTGTCGTCTCAACGGATTTAGACGGTGCCCTATTTAAAGTGAATGTAGCTGTCTCTAGAGCGTATCCCCAAAATGATAGCGGTAAATCAGTAAGAGACATCATAGACCGCACCATATCCAATAGAGTGCGATTACGACGTTCGGACACACCGTTTCGCTGAGGTGTTCCAGGCGGCGTGAGTTGTGAAACGATTCCACATTTCCTTAAGTGTGTGCCAAATTCATGACTTAAATATTCTCCTCCACGATCTGATCGTAGGCACTTTATCTTTCGGTCACATTGATTCTCCACCTCATTCTGAAATTCCTTGAACTTTTCAAAGGTCTCAGACTTGTGTTTCATTAAGTAGACATACCCATATCTACTTAAGTCATCAGTGAGAGTGAGAACATAACGATATCCTCCGCGAGCCTCAACGCTCATTGGACCGCACACATCGGTATGTATGATTTCCAATAAGTTGGTTGCTCGCTCCATTGTTCCGGAGAACGGAGTCTTGGTCATCTTGCCCATGAGGCATGGTTCGCACGTGTCAAACGATTCATAATCAAGAGACTCTAAAAGTCTATCGGCATGGAGCTTCTTCATGCGCTTGACACCAATGTGACCAAGGCGGCAGTGCCACAAGTATGTGGGACTATCGTTATCCACTTTACATCTTTTGGCATCTACACTATGAACATGTGTAATATTACGCTCGAGATTCATTAAGAATAAACCATTGACCATCGGAGCATGACCATAAAACATATCTCTCATATAAATCGAACAACCATTATTCTCAGACTTAAATGAGTAGCCATCTCGTATTAAACGAGATCCAGATACAATGTTCATGCTCAAACTTGGCACTAAATAACAATTATTAAGGTTCAAAACTAATCCCGTAGGTAAATGTAGAGGCAGCGTGCCGACGGCGATCACATCGACTCTGGAACCATTCCCGACGCGCATCGTCACCTCGTCCTTCGCCAGTCTCCGTTTATTCCGCAGCTCCTGCTGTGAGTTACAAATATGAGCAACGGCACCGATATCAAATACCCAGGAGTTACTACGAGTACTGGTAAGGTACACATCAATTACATGTATATCAAATATACCTTTGGT
>NW_021196834.1:0-1014 GCF_002162155.2 Triticum dicoccoides
AGTAAAGTGACTTGCCGGTAACGAGATTGAACAAGGTATTGGATACCGACGATCGAATCTCGGGCAAGTAACATACCGATAGACAAAGGGAATTGAATACGTGATTGATTAAGTCCTTGACATCGTGGTTCATCCGATGAGATCATCGTGGAACATGTGGGAGCCATCATGGGTATCCAGATCCCGCTGTTGGTTATTGACCGGAGAACGTCTCGGTCATGTCTACATGTCTCCCGAACCCGTAGGGTCTACACACTTAAGGTTCGATGACGCTAGGGTTATAAAGGAAGTTTGTATGTGGTTACCGAATGTTGTTCGGAGTCCCAGATGAGATCCCGGACGTCACGAGGAGTTCCAGAATGGTCCGGAGGTAAAGATTTATATATGGGAAGTCCTATTTTGGCCACCGGAAAATGTTCGGGATTTTTCGGTATTGTACCGGGAAGGTTCTAGAAGGTTCTGGAGTGGGGCCCACCTGCATGGGGGGACCCACATGGACGTGGGTAGTGGGGGAAAGGCCCCACACCCCTGCTCAAGGCGCACCAAGATCCCCCCTTAGAAGGAATAAGATCATATCCCGAAGGGATAAGATCAAGATCCCTAAAAAGGGGGGATAACAATCGGTGGGGAAGGAAATAATGAGATTTCTTTCCTCCCACCTTGGCCAACGCCCCAATGGACTTGGAGGGAAAGAAACCAGCCCCTCCACCCCTATATATAGTGGGGAGGCGCATGGGAGCTATACACGAAGTTCTGGCACAGCCCTACCTCTCTTCCTACTCCTCCTCTCCCATGGTGCTTGGCGAAGCCCTGCTGGATTGCCACGCTCCTCCACCACCACCACGCCGTTGTGCTGCTGTTGGATGGAGTCTTCCTCAACCTCTCCCTCTCTCCTTGCTGGATCAAGGCGTGGGAGACGTCACCGGGCTGTACGTGTGTTGAACGCGGAGGTGCCGTCCGTTCGGCACTAGGATCATCGGTGATTTGAATCACGACGAGTACGACTCCATCAAC
>NW_021196835.1:0-986 GCF_002162155.2 Triticum dicoccoides
GTTATAGCATGAATAAAAGACTATTATCATGAACAAAGAAATATAATAATAACACTTTTATTATTGCCTCTAGGGCATATTTCCAACAGTCTTCCACTTGCACTAGAGTCAATAATCTAGTTCACATCACCATGTGATTAACACTGACAGGTCACATCTCCATGTGACCAACATCCAAAGAGTTTACTAGTGTCATTAAACTAGTTCACATCATCATGTGTTTTAGACTCAATGAGTTCTGGGGTTTGATCATGTTTTGCTTGTGAGAGAAGTTTTAGTCAACGGGTCTGCAACATTCAGATCCGTATGTACTTCGCAATTCTCTATGTCATATTGTAAATGCTACTTCCACGCTCCACTTGGAGCTATTCCAAATGGTTGCTCCACTATATGTATCCGGTTTGCTACTCAGAGTCATTCGGATAGGTGTTAAAGCTTGCATCGACGTAACCCTTTACGTCGAACTCTTTATCACCTCCATAATCGAGAAAATTCCTTAGTCCACTAGTTACTAAGGATAACTTTGACCGCTGTACTGTGATCTATTCTTGGATCACTCTTGTACCCCTTGATTGACTCGTGGCAAGGCACACTTCAGGTGCGGTACACAGCATAGCATACTGTAGAGCCTACGTCTAAAGCATAGGGGACGACCTTCGTCCTTTCTCTCTTTTCTGCCAAGGTCGAGCTTTAAGTCTTAACTTCGTACCTTACAACTCAGGCAAGAACTTCTTCTTTGACTGATCCATCTTGAACACCTTCAAGATCATGTCAAGGTATGTGCTCATTTGAAAGTATTATTAAGCATTTTGATCTATCCTTATAGATCTTGATGCTCAATGTTCAAGTAGCTTAATCCAGGTTTTCTATTGAAAAACACCTTTCAAATAACCCTATATGCTTTCTAGAAAATCTACGTCATCTCTGATCTATGATATGTTGACAACATATATTCATCAGAAATTCTATAGTGCTCCCACTCACTT
>NW_021196836.1:0-1067 GCF_002162155.2 Triticum dicoccoides
GACTCGATGTCACATCGATCTAGCTGGTAACACCTCATATCACTTTGCGGCCTCACGCACGGTATCCCCACGGGTGTCGTCTTACCTTTTCCCGGGACCGTTTGCGCCTTTTGGCTCACGTATATGATAGTGTCGCTAGCATCCATATGATAAAGAGCCCGGGCTGACATGACTAGTCGTAAACCCAAAGTGGCACAGACTTACAGGGACAGGCATCCATGACCCAGCTTCGAACGTGTCGGTCATCAGCAAGTGGGTCCGGGCTGTAGCACTGGGCTAGCAGGACTCTGGTAAACCGGGCTGTAGCGGGCTAACAGGACTCCGGTACTCAAAGCGTGACATTTCCCCGAAGGGACAGACACAGGAACGAAGAAGGACACATGCCGGCCAGCCTAAGTGTTCCAGAGCAGTAGCAAGCTACCATGGCTCAGCGGTAACAATAGGAGACATTTCCCGGTAAGAGAGGCTACCAAAGATAAACAACTAGATAGTCAGATCCCACACATACCAAGCATTTCAATCATACACACAATATGCTCGATATGTGCAAATACAACGAAGTATCACAACATGACTCTATGACACAAGTACTTTATTTAAGGCTCGGTGAGCCATACATAACATACACAAAGGTACGGGTCTCACGACCCCACATACAAGTCATACAGTCATACAAACCAGCAGCGGAAGTAACTTGTCTGAGTACAGACAACTAGTAAAATAAAATAGGCTTGGAAAGCCTAGCTATACTACGTGGTCCTTCACAAGCTCAGGGTCACCACCTGGGTCTTTAGCCTACTCGTTGATGTCAACGTCTACATAGAACCCATCAGAAGGGGTTGCAGCGTCTTCTGTAAAAATGTAGATTATAGCAACATGAGTACAAAGGTACTCAGCAAGACTTACATCAGATCCTACATACATGCATAGTATCAAGAAGGGTTGGTGGAGTTATTGCAGCAAGCCAGCTTTGACTCTTGGCTAGGCTAACCTACGATACTCCAACTTGAAATGGTTTTGCGCACACGAGTCCACTACTCACCACTTCAATACACTACCGAGGATCC
>NW_021196837.1:0-1109 GCF_002162155.2 Triticum dicoccoides
GCCCCGAATGGCCTCGCCCGTGCGCCGGCGACCATCTGCGCCCGTTCGGGTTGGTGCCCGCGCCAGCGCCCGCACGCCCGCGCACCCGTTATGCCCCCCGGGCCACTGACTAGGGGGCCCCGCCCAGAACGGTTTTAAGAAAAAAAAGGAAAAGAAAGGAATTAAAATAATAACAATAAATAGATAAAAATAAAAAAGGAATATATTAAATAAATAAATAAATAATAAATAAAATAATTAAAATATTAATTAATTAATTAAGTAATTAATCTTGATTAGATTAACCTAATCACTAATTAAGCTAATTAATCTGTTTTAGTTAGTCATAGAGAATGACAGGTGGGTCCCACTGGACCCACATGTCAGGTTGACCAAGTCAACTCTGTTGACTGCTGATGTCAGCATGACATCATGCTGATGTCATTAATCTGTTTTCCGAATTAATTAATTAATTAATTAAATTCCAGAAATTAATAAAATCTTTAGAAAATCATATCTTTTAATCCGTAACTCGGATTAAAATATTTTCAACATGAAAGTTGCTCAGAACGACGAGACGAATCCGGATACGCAGTCCGTTCGTCCGCCACACCCCCCTAACCTATCGAACCCGCAACTTTCCCCCTCCGGCTCCTCTGCCCGAAAACGCGAAACATCGGGAATACTTTCCCGGATGTTTTCCCCCTCAACCGGTACCACCTCATACCACGTTAGGGCACACCTAGCACCGCTCATTGTCACGTCACGCATCGTCGTGTTTATGTTTGCATTGTATTCATTGTTTCTTCCCCCTCTTATCTCCGGTAGACTACGAGACCGACGCTGCTGCTGACCAGTTCGACTACGGAGTTGACGACCCCTCTCTCTTGCCAGAGCAACCAGGCAAGCCCCCCCTTGATCACCAGATATCGCCTATTCTCCTCTATACTGCTTGCATTAGAGTAGTGTAGCATGTTACTGCTTTCGTTAATCCTATTCTGATGCATAGCCTGACATTGTCGCTACATCTGTTGATACCTTACCTGCAATCCTAAATACTTAGTATAGGATGCTAGTTTATCATTATTGGCCCTACATTCTTGTCGGTCTGCCTTGCTATACTATTGGGC
>NW_021196838.1:0-1012 GCF_002162155.2 Triticum dicoccoides
CTTAGTAACTAGTGGACTAAGGAATTTTCTCGATTATGGAGGTGGTAAAAGAGTTCGTCGTAAAGGTTACGACGATGCAAGCTTGACACCTATCCGGATAGCTCTGAGTAGAGAGACCGGATACATATAATGGAGCAATAATTTAGAATAGCTCCAAGTAGAATAGTTGTTTGGAATAGCTCCAAATAGAGCGTGGTAGCTGCATCTAGGAGATGACATAGAGATTTGTAAAGCACACACGGATCTGAAAGGTTCAGACCCGTTGACTAAAACCTCTCTCACAAGCAACATGATCAAACATAAAACTCATTGAGTGTTAATCACATAGTGATGTGAACTAGACTACTGACTCTAGTAAACTCTTGGGTATTAGTCACATGGCGATGTGACCTGTGAGTGTTAATCACATGGTGATGTGAACTAGATTATTGGCTCTAGTGCAAGTGGGAGACTGTTGGAAATATGCCCTAGAGGCAATAATAAAAGTATTATTATTATATTTCCTTGTTCATGATAATTGTCTTTTATTCATGCTATAACTGTATTATCCGGAAATCGTAATACACATGTGAATACATAGACCACAATATGTCCCTAGTGAGCCTCTAGTTGACTAGCTCGTTGTGATCAACAGATAGTCATGGTTTCCTGGCTATGGACATTGGATGTTGTTGGTAACGGGATCACATCATTAGGAGAATGATGTGATGGACAAGACCCAATCCTAAGACTAGCACAAAAGATCGTGTAGTTCATTTGCTAGAGCTTTGCCTATGTCAAGTATCTCTTCCTTTGACCATGAGATCGTGTAACTCCTGGATACCGTAGGAGTGCTTTGAGTGTATCAAACGTCACAACGTAACTGGGTGACTATAAAGGTGCACTACAGGTATCTCCGAAAGTATCTATTGTTTTATGCGGATCGAGACTGGGATTTGTCACTCCGTGTAAACGGAGAGGTATCTCTGGGCCCACTCGGTAGGACATCATCATATGCGCAATGTGACCAAGG
>NW_021196839.1:0-20389 GCF_002162155.2 Triticum dicoccoides
GGTGCTAAGCTAATGGAATGGGTCATGTCAATCAGATCATTCACCTAATGATGTGATCTCGTTAATCAAATAACAACTCTTTGTTTATGGCTAGGAAACATAACCATCTTTGATTAACGAGCTAGTCAAGTAGAGGCATACTAGTGACACTCTGTTTGTCTATGTATTCACACATGTATTATGTTTCCGGTTAATACAATTCTAGCATGAATAATAAACATTTATCATGATATAAGGAAATAAATAATAACTTTATTATTGCCTCTAGGGCATATTTCCTTCAGTCTCCCACTTGCACTAGAGTCAATAATCTAGATTACACTGTAATGATTCTAACACCCATGGAGTCTTGGTGCTGATCATGTTTTGCTCGTGGAAGAGGCTTAGTCAATGGGTCTGCAACATTCAGATCCGTATGTATCTTGCAAATCTCTATGTCTCCCACCTGGACTAGATCCCGGATGGAATTGAAGCGTCTCTTGATGTGCTTGGTCCTTTTCTGAAATCTGGATTCCTTTGTCAAGGCAATTGCACCAGTATTGTCACAAAAGATTTTCATTGGACCCGATGCACTAGGTATGACACCTAGATCGGATATGAACTCCTTCATCCAGACTCCTTTGTTCGCTGCTTCCGAAGCAGCTATGTACTCCGCTTCACATGTAGATCCCGCTACAACGCTTTGTTTAGAACTGCACCAACGGACAGCTCCACCGTTTAATGTAAACACGTACCCGGTTTGCGATTTAGAATCGTCCGGATCAGTGTCAAAGCTTGCATCAACGTAACCTTTTACGGTGAGCTCTTTGTCACTTCCATATACGGGAAACATATCCTTAGTCCTTTTCAGGTATTTCAGGATGTTCTTGACCGCTGTCCAGTGATCCACTCCTGGATTACTTTGGTACCTCCCTGCTAAACTTATAGCACGGCACACCTCAGGTCTGGTACACAGCATTGCATACATGATAGAGCCTATGGCTGAAGCATAGGGAACATCTTTCATTTTCTCTCTATCTTCTGTAGTGGTCGGGCATTGAGTCTGACTCAACTTCACACCTTGTAACACAGGCAAGAACCTTTCTTTGCTTGATCCATTTTGAACTTCTTCAAAATCTTGTCAAGGTATGTGCTTTGCGAAAGTCCAATTAAGTGCCTTGATCTATCTCTATAGATCTTTATGCCTAATATGTAAGCAGCTTCACCGAGGTCTTCCATTGAAAAACTCTTATTCAAGTATCCCTTTATGCTATCCAGAAATTCTATATCATTTCCAATCAATAATATGCCGTCCACATATAATATCAGAAATGCTACACAGCTCCCACTCACTTTCTTGTAAATACAGGCTTCTCCGAAAGTCTGTATAAAACCAAATGCTTTGATCACACTATCAAAGCGTTTATTCCAACTCCGAGAGGCTTGCACCAGTTCATAAATGGATCGCTGGAGCTTGCACACTTTGTTAGCTCCTTTTGGATTGACAAAACCTTCCGGTTGCATCATATACAACTCTTCTTGCAGAAATCCATTCAGGAATGCAGTTTTGACATCCATCTGCCAAATTTCATAATCATAAAATGCGGCAATCGCTAACATGATTCGGACAGACTTAAGCATCGCTACGGGTGAGGAGGTCTCATCGTAGTCAACCCCTTGAACTTGTCGAAAACCTTTTGCGACAAGTCGAGCTTTGTAGACAGTAACATTACCATCAGCGTCAGTCTTCTTCTTGAAGATCCATTTATTCTCAATTGCTTGCCGATCATCGGGCAAGTCAACCAAAGTCCATACTTTGTTCTCATACATGGATCCCATCTCAGATTTCATGGCTTCAAGCCATTTTGCAGAATCTGGGCGCACCATCGCTTCTTCATAGTTCGTAGGTTCATCATGATCTAGCGGCATGATTTCCAAAACAGGATTACCGTACCACTCTGGTGCGGATCTCGCTTTGGTTGATCTACGAGGTTCAGTAGTATCTTGTCCTGAAGTTTCATGATCATCATCATTAGCTTCCTCACTAATTGGTATAGGCGTCGCAGAAACATTTTTCTGTGATGTACTACTTTCCAATAAGGGAGCAGGTACAGTTACCTCGTCAAGTTCTACTTTCCTTCCACTCACTTCTTTCGAGAGAAACTCCTTCTCTAGAAAGGATCCATTCTTAGCAACGAATGTCTTGCCTTCGGATCTGTGATAGAAGGTGTACCCAACAGTCTCCTTTGGGTATCCTATGAAGACACATTTCTCCGATTTGGGTTCGAGCTTATCAGGTTGAAGCTTTTTCACATAAGCATCGCAGCCCCAAACTTTAAGAAACGACAACTTTGGTTTCTTGCCAAACCACAGTTCATAAGGCGTCGTCTCAACGGATTTTCATGGTGCCCTATTTAACGTGAATGCGGCCGTCTCTAAAGCATAACCCCAGAACGATAGCGGTAAATTAGTAAGAGACATCATAGATCGCACCATATCTAGTAAAGTACGATTACGATGTTCGGACACACCATTACGCTGTGATGTTCCAGGTGGCGTGAGTTGCGAAACTATTCCACAATTTTTCAAATGTACACCAAACTCATAACTCAAATATTATCCTCCACGATCAGATCGTAGAAACTTTATTTTATTGTTACGATGATTTTCAACTTCACTCTGAAATTCTTTGAACTTTTCAAATGTTTCAGACTTGTGTTTCATCAAGTAGATATACCCATATCTGCTTAAGTCATCTGTGAAGGTGAGAAAATAACGATATCCGCCACGAGCCTCAATATTCATCGGACCACATACATCGGTATGTACGATTTCCAACAAATCTGTTGCTCTCTCCATAGTACCGGAGAACGGTGTTTTAGTCATCTTGCCTATGAGGCACGGTTCGCAAGTACCAAGTGATTTATAATCAAGTGGTTCCAAAAGTCCATCAGTATGGAGTTTCTTCATGCGCTTTACCGATATGACCTAAACGGCAGTGCCACAAATAAGTTGCACTATCATTATCAACTCTGCATCTTTTGGCTTCAACATTATGAATATGTGTGTTACTACTATCGAGATTCATCAAAAATAGACCACTCTTCAAAGGTGCATGACCATAAAAGATATTACTCATATAAATAGAACAACCATTATTATCTGATTTAAATGAATAATCATCTCGCATCAAACAAGATCCAGATATAATGTTCATGCTCAACGCTGGCACCAAATAACAATTATTTAGGTCTAAAATTAATCCCGAAGGTAGATGTAGAGGTAGCGTGCCGACTGCGATCACATCGACTTTGGAACCGTTTCCCACGCGCATCGTCACCTCGTCCTTCGCCAGTGTTCGCTTAATCCGTAGTCCCTGTTTCGAGTTGCAAATATTAGCAACAGAACCAATATCAAATACCCAGGTGCTACTGCGAGCTCTAGTAAGGTACACATCAATAACATGTATATCACATATACCTTTGTTCACCTTGCCATCCTTCTTATCCGCCAAATACTTGGGGCAGTTCCGCTTCCAGTGACCAGTCTGCTTGCAGTAGAAGCACTCAGTTCCAGACTTAGGTCCAGTCTTGGGTTTCTTCTCCTGAGAAGCAACTTGCTTGCCGTTCTTCTTGAAGTTCCCCTTCTTCTTCCCTTTGCCCTTTTTCTTGAAACTAGTGGTCTTGTTGACCATCAACACATGATGCTCCTTCTTGATTTCTACCTCTGCAGCTTTCAGCATTGCGAAGAGCTCGGGAATATTCTTGTTCATCCCTTGCATATTATAGTTCATCACGAAGCTCTTGTAGCTTGGTGGCAGTGATTGGAGAATTCTATCAATGACGCAATCATCTAGAAGATTAACTCCCATCTGAATCAAGTGATTATTATACCCAGACATTTTGAGTATATGCTCACTGACAAAACTGGTCTCCTCCATCTTGCAGCTATAGAACTTATTGGAGACTTCATATCACTCAATCCAGGCATTTGCTTGAAATATTAACTTCAACTCCTGGAACATCTCATATGCTCCATGACGTTCAAAACATCGTTGAAGTCCCGATTCTAAGCCGTAAAGCATGGCACACTAAACTATCGAGTAGTCACCAGCTTTGCTTTGCCAGACGTTCATAACATTTGGTGTTGCTCCAGAAGCAGGCCTGGCACCCAGCGGTGCTTCCAGGACGTAATTCTTCTGAGCAGCAATGAGGATAATCCTCAAGTTACGGACCCAGTCCGTGTAATTGCTACCATCATCTTTCAACTTTGCTTTCTCAAGGAACGCATTAAAATTCAACGGAACAACAGCACGAGCCATCTATCTACAATCAACATAAACAAGCAAGATACTATCAGGTGCTAAGTTCATGATAAGTTTAAGTTCAATTAATCAAATTACTTAAGAACTCCCACTTAGATAGACATCCCTCTAATCCTCTAAGTGATCACGTGATCCAAATCAACTAAACCATAACCGATGATCACGTGAGATGGAGTAGTTTTCAATGGTGAACATCGTTATGTTGATCATATCTACTATATGATTCACGCTCGACCTTTCGGTCTTCGTGTTCCGAGGCCATATCTGCATATGCTAGGCTCGTCAAGTTTAAGCTGAGTATTCTGCGTGTGCAAAACTGGCTTGCACCCGTTGTAGATGGACGTAGAGCTTATCACACCCGATCATCACGTGGTGTCTGGGCACGACGAACTTTGGCAACGGTGCATACTCAGGGAGAACACTTCTTGATAATTTAGTGAGAGATCATCTTATAATGCTACCGTCAATCAAAGCAAGATAAGATGCATAAAAAGATAAACATCACATGCAATCAATATAAGTGATATAATATGGCCATCATCATCTTGTGCTTGTGATCTCCATCTCCGAAGCACCGTCATGATCACCATCGTCACCGGCGCGACACCTTGATCTCCATCGTAGCATCGTTGTCGTCTCGCCAATCTTATGCTTCCACGACTATCGCTACCGCTTAGTGATAAAGTAAAGCATTACATCGCGATTGCATTGCATACAATAAAACGACAACCATATGGCTCCTGCCAGTTGCCGATAACTCGGTTACGAAACATGATCATCTCATATAATAAAATTCAGCATCATGCCTTGACCATATCACATCACAACATGCCCTGCAAAAACAAGTTAGAAGTCCTCTACTTTGTTGTTGCAAGTTTTACGTGGCTGCTACGGGCTTAAGCAAGAACCAATCTCACCTACGCATCAAAACCACAACGATAGTTTGTCAAATAGACTCCATTTTAACCTTCGCAAGGACCGGGCGTAGCCACACTTGGTTCAACTAAAGTTGGAGAGACAGTCGCCCGCAAGCCACCTGTGTGCAAAGCATGTCGGGGGAACCGGTCTCGCGTAAGCGTACGCGTAATGTTGGTCCGGGTCGTCTCGTCCAACAATAGCGCCGAACCAAAGTATGACATGCTGGTAGGCAGTATGATTTATATCGCCCACAACTCACTTGTGTTCTACTCGTGCAAATAACATCAAACCATAAAACCAGGCTCGGATGCCACTGTTGGGGAACGTAGTAATTTCAAAAAATTTCCTACGCACACGCAAGATCATGGTGATGCATAGAAACGAGAGGGGAGAGTGTTGTCTACGTACCCACGCAGACCGACTGCGGAAGCATTGACGCAACGTAGAGGAAGTAGTCGTACGTCTTCCCGATTCGACCGATCCAAGCACCGTTACTCCGGCACTTCCGAGTTCTTAGCACACGTACAGCTCGATGACAATCCCCGGGCTCCGATCTAGCAAAGCGTCGGGGAAGAGTTTCGTCAGCACGACGGCGTGGTGATGATCTTGATGTTCTACCGTTGCAGGGCTTCGCCTAAGCACCGCTACAATATGATCGAGGTGGAATATGGTGGGAGGGGGCACCGCACACGGCTAAGGAACGATCTCAAGGATCAACTTGTGTGTCTAGAGGTGCCCCCCTGCCCCTGTATATAAAGGAGCCAAGGGGGAGGGGGCGGCCGGCCATGGAGGGCGCGCCAAGAGAGTCCTACTCCCTTTGGGAGTAGGATCCCCCCCAATCCTAGTTGGACTAGGATTCCTTGAGGGGGGAAAGAGAGAGAGGGGGCCGGCCACCTCTCCTAGTCCTAATAGGACTAGGGGTGGCGCGCGGCCCACCTTGGGCTGCCCCTTTCTCCTTTCCACTAAAGCCCACTAAGGCCCATATAGCTCCCGGGGGGTTCCGGTAACCTCCCGGTACTCCGGTAAAATCCCGATTTCACCCGGAACACTTCCGATATCCAAACATAGGCTTCCAATATATCAATCTTTATGTCTCGACCATTTCGAGACTCCTAATCATGTCCGTGATCACATTCGGGACTCCGAACTAACTTCGGTACATCAAATGCATAAACTCATAATAACTGTCATCGTAACGTTAAGCGTGCGGACCCTACGGTTTGAGAACAATGCAGACATGACTGAGACACATCTCTGGTCAATAACCAATAGCGGGACCTGGATGCCCATATTGGCTCCTACATATTCTACGAAGATCTTTATCGGTCAGACCGCATAACAACATACGTTGTTCCCTTTGTCATCGGTATGTTACTTGCCCGAGATTCGATTGTCGGTATCCAATACCTAGTTCAATCTCGTTACTGGCATGTCTCTTTACTCGTTCCGTAATACATCATCCCGCAACTAACTCATTAGTTGCAATGCTTGCAAGGCTTATGTGATGTACATTACCAAGAGGGCCCAGAGATACCTCTCCGACAATCGGAGTAACAAATCCTATTCTCGAAACACGCCAACCCAATATCTACCATTGGAGACACCTGTAGAGCTCCTTTATAATCACCCATTTACGTTGTGACGTTTGGTAGCACACAAAGTGTTCCTCCGGCAAACGGGAGTTGCATAATCTCATAGTCATAGGAACATCTATAAGTCATGAAGAAAGCAAAAGCAACATACTAAACGATCGGGTGCTAAGCTAATGGAATGGGTCATGTCAATCAGATCATTCAACTAATGATGTGACCTCGTTAATCAAATAACAACCCTTTGTTCATGGTTAGGAAACATAACCATCTTTGATTAACGAGCTAGTCAAGTAGAGGCATACTAGTGACACTCTGTTTGTCTATGTATTCACACATGTATTATGTTTCCGGTTAATACAATTCTAGCATGAATAATAAACATTATCATGATATAAGGAAATAAATAATAACTTTATTATTGCCTCTAGGGCATATTTCCTTCATTTTATACTTGTGCCTGCAAGAATTATAATACCTCCTGTGCGGCCGTTAATGCATAATCTGAAAGATGGCAGTTGTCGGCTTTAGCCCCCACGCATATAATACGGGGGTGTTCGCAGAAGGCGCATTTTCACACTTGATCCAACGTCTTGGTCCATGAGGGAGGTGATAGCGCAGCGAACTAGGAAATCAGACTATAATGCTTTATCACTTTCACTTAGCCATAGGAGTTTGACAGTGGGACTACTATATAGCCCCTGGTGGCGCCGCGCTCGCCCGAATTCGGGGCGCATGTGTGCCTGGCTGGGAAGCGGCCCTTCGTTAATGCGGAGGAATCCCGAAGATTCTGATAGGTCCTCGAGTGGTTGACCAGTCTCACGCTATATCATGACAGTCAATTTTCGGCTTTCTCTACTAAGGTGCTCGCTTGGCTGAACCGGGGCACAATCGCAGTAGTTCTCTTGGTGCCGCCTTAGCCGATAGAGCGGAACGTAAGGCAGCAAAACACAGGAGCCAGGCAACCCAACATTTGACAAAAGACATGATTTGGAGCTGATGGATATAAGGCCAAACTCGCGAAGCCGAGCACTCCCTAAGGTATTCGGTCTTGATGAAAACAGGCTGAACAGTGCCCTTGATAATAAGCCCCTATTGTCCAGGTACGTGCAAAAATTCTGACGTGGCCACATGCCAAGACGCCAGCCTCCTCCTCGGTTATACTGAGAATCCGGGGGATGTGTATCAACAAGAGACAGTAAAAAAAGGTTTACGCAGGGTCTTAATCTAAAAAGGATCCTTGGAACGTGTCCCTGCTGCACGTCTGCGCCTGTGTCTCTGTTGTGCCGTGTCCTGGACGGGTGTAGCACGGTGTTCATCTGTAAAAGAGAGGAACTTAGTTGAAAAAAGTCGTGCGAAATGTATGTTATACTAAATAAACAAAGTATAATTCAAGATGGGTAAAATTGAGCCTTATTGTCGCTTGTTTTACATGCACGGAGCCCCTTGTATAGGGGTATACAGGTGTTAAGCCTTTCTCAATTGTATGTTTACGCCGGACTCGTCTAGCCGTGTCCGTGGTCTTAACGACCTGGTATGTGCTTTGGTTGGTGAAGCCGTTTTAGTGCGTGGCTGTCAAGGCAGCCGCACAGTCTTCCGCGTGCGAAGAGCACTCAATATTTCCCTTTAGTGACATGATGCCTTGTGGACCGGGCATCTTAAGCGTGAGAGATGCGTAATGCGGTATTGCATTAAAGCGGGCGAAAGCTTCACGTCCCAGTAGTGCTTGATAGCCACTTTGAAACGGGGCGATGTGGAAGGTTAGCTTTTCGCTACGGAAGTTACCGGGGGAGCCGAACACAACTTCTAGTAGGAGGGAGCCCATGCAATGGGCTTCTGGGCCTGGCATTACTCCTTTAAAGGAAGTATTGCTATGGTTGATTTTTGTTGGGTCCATCCCCATTTTGCGGACTGTGTCCTGATATAGCAGGTTTAAACCACTGTCGCCGTCCATCAGCACTCATGTAAAGTGGAATCCGTCAATTATCAGATCTAACACCAAGGTAGCCTAGCCTGCGTGCCGGATACTTCCGAAGTAGTCCTGATGGTCGAAGGTGATCGGTTTTGACAACCAGTGGCGAGGCTCCTTTGTGATAGGCCGCGTGGCGCATATCTCTGTGGGCGCCACTTTGTTTCTCCCTTTTGTCATGTGTAGTAAGTTTACTGTTTTGACTTCTTGTGGGAATTTCTTTTGTTCCCCGGTGCTTTGTTTGTGGGGTTCATCATCGTCCTCACTTGGTGTATCCAGCCCCTTGTGTTCGACATTGAGCTTGTCGGATTGCTTGAAGACCCAACATTCTCTGTGGGAATGATTTGCAGGCTTCCCGGGGGTGCTGTGGATTTGACATATCTTGTATAGGATTTTGTTTAGATTAGACAGTTCGTCCCTGTTATCTTTAAGGGGCAGCTTTTGCTGGCCCTGCCGAGAGCTTTTGAATCCGGCGTTGACCGCTGTGCTCTTCGGGATGTTTCCCTTATTCCGGCGCTGGTCTTTGCTGCGTCGTGGCTTCCCGTTTCCATCCCTGACTTCGGATGTACTTGGGTCGCTGGTGCTGCATCTTGCCAACCAGCTGTCCTCTCCCGCGCAAAAGCGGGTCATGAGGCTTGTTAATGCGGCCATTGTTCTTGGCTTTTCTTGGCCGAGGTGTCTGGCGAGCCATTCGTCTAGAACGCTGTGTTTGAAAGCTGCTAAGGCTTCGGCGTCCGGACAGTCGACTATCTGGTTCTTTTTAGTAAGAAATATGTTCCAGAGCTTCCGGGATGACTCTCCGGGTTGTTGAGTTATATGACTTAAATCGTCTGCATCTGGTGGTCGGCATAGGTCCCTTGAAAATTTGCCCGAAAAGCGTCCTCGAGCTCTTCCCAACATCCAATGGTGTTTTCGGGAAGGCCTTTAAGCCAATGTCGGGCTGTCCCTTTGAGATTTAGGGGTAGGTATTTTATGGCGTGGAGGTCGTCTCCTCTGGCCACATGGATATGGAGGATATAGTCCTCAATCCAGACTCCAGGGTCTGTCGTTCCGTCATATGCCTCTATGTTTACGGGTTTGAATCCCGCTGGAAATTCATGTTCCAGCACCTCATCGGTGAAACATAGGGGGTGTCCGGCACCCCTGTATTTGGGTGTGCCGTGGTGTTCGGATATTTGTTGCGTTATATTGCTTACTAGAGGTTGCTTTCTTGGCCCGTAGATAGATCTGGCTGGACCATCTTTTTGATGCGAATCCTCGTGTGGATCGCATGCTGGCTTGTGTGCGGCGCCGTTTGCCGCTCTATGTTGGCCATGCGGTCGTCTATCCGACCTGGTGGATTCTTTGTTTTTTGATTGTGGGGGCTCTAAGGCCTCCCGTCGGTGTCAAAACCGGCGGATCTCGGGTAGGGGGTCCCGCACTGTGCGTCTAGGCGGATGGTAACAGGAGACAAGGGACACGATGTTTTTACCCAGGTTCGGGCCCTCTCGATGGAGGTAAAACCCTACTCCTGCTTGATTAATATTGATGATATGGGTAGTACAAGAGTAGATCTACCACGAGATCAGAGAGGCTAAACCCTAGAAGCTAGCCTATGGTATGATTGTTGTTGTCCTACGGACAACCCTCCGGTTTATATAGACACCGGAGGAGGCTAGGGTTACACAGAGTCGGTTACAATGGGAGGAGATCTACATATATGTATCGCCAAGCTTGCCTTCCACGCCAAGGAAAGTCCCATCCAGACGCGGGACGAAGTCTTCAATCTTGTATATTCATAGTCCAGGAGTCCGGCCGAAGGTATAGTCCGGCTATCCGGACACCCCCTAATCCAGGACTCCCTCAGTAGCCCCTGAACCAGACTTCAATGACGACGAGTCCGGCGCGCAGATTGTCTTCGGCATTGCAAGGCGGGTTCCTCCTCCAAGTACTTCATAGAAGATTTTAAACACAAGGATAGTGTCTGGCTCTGCAAAATAAATTCCACATATTGCCGTAGAGAGAATACTATTTACACAAATCTAATCTGCTGACGTATTCCATAGCGTGACATCACACCACGGCCAAGCCTTTATTCGTTTTACCGTCCCACCTTAGCGCGTTTAGCGAGGTAGTTTCCTTGGCACGTCTTGTCGAAGCAGAGATCGCGTCCCCTTATTCCGGGATTCTCGTCAATACGGGTGTGGGTAACCCAACAGCGCCATTGATTACGGCGTGTGGGAGATAAGCGAGTTTTACCAGGCTGGTGGGGACGCATAGTTGTGCCCGCCCATATAAGGGGATAAGGATCCACCCTTTCACCCACGCCTTCTTCCTCCTTTGCCTATCCACTTTCGCGCACTCGAGCTCCAGCGCCCAAGTCCGCATTCCCCACCTCAACCTTCTCCAGGCATGTCCGGAGCGGGAGGCAAGTGGATGGTCTCCTCCGTCACGGAGGGACACATCAAAAAGCTGAGGAAAGCCGGATACTTGTCCAACGACATCGCGCACCGGCTCCCCGAAGAGGGGCAGCTCATCCCCACCCCCGGGCCCCATGAGAGGGTGGTGTTCCTCCCCCATTTCCTCCGCGGATTGGGCTTCCCTCTCCACCCATTTGTACGGGGGCTCATGTTCTACTATGGCCTGGATTTCCATGATCTGGCCCCGAACTTCGTCCTCAACATCTCGACATTTATCGTCGTGTGCGAGGCTTTCCTCTACATCCGTCCCCATTTCGGCCTATGGCTCAAGACTTTCAATGTCAAGCCAAAGGTGGTGCGCGGCAACCAGGCGGAGTGCGGAGGCGCCATGGTGGGCCTGATGCCCAACATCCTATGGCTCGAGGGCTTCTTCGTGGAGACCCTAAAGGGGTGGCAATCGGGGTGGTTCTACATCACCGAGCCGCGTGACCTTGAATGGGTCGCAGTCCCCGAGTTCCGATCTGGAACCCCTACGCGGCTCACCTCCTGGAAGGAGACGGGCCTATCGTGGGGTGAAAAAGGAGAGGTGACCGGACTACAATCATGCATCCAAAACCTGGTGAGCAAGAAGCTCAAACTTGTCAATGTAGTCGAGGTCATGCTCATCCGCCGGATCCTCCCGTGCCAACAACGGGCCTTCAGTTTGTGGGAGTTCGACCCGGCGCAACACCAAACTCTAAGCAAGATCTTCGACACGACGTACGAAGATGCCTGGAAGGTGCTATTCAAGGGCGTCGAGGCTCCCGCATCCGCTACCGAGGATCGCGGATTCAGCGCGCAGCGTCAAGCCGGTGCGATAAGCTGTTTTACCTTTTACAGGATATTTGTATTTCATAGTTTAACTCTATGAGGGATATAAACTCCCGTGCCTTTGACAGGAATGGCTGGGGAAGGCCGAACAGATTAACTGTCCGACCCCTCTGCCCGAAGACCCAGCCAATACTCGCTTGGTGAAGCTGCTGGCTCCGGCCCCTTATGTGGTGCTGGAGAAGAAGGTCAAGAAGAAGACCACGGGAACTCGAAAGAGCTCCCGGTGCTTGGTGGTATCGGATTCATCATCCGATGACTCCGAGACGCACTCCTCCCGCGAAGACGAGGAGGAGGAAGAAGAGGCCTCTCCCCCTCCAGCGGGTGGAGGAAAGAAAAGGAAGGCCGCCCCAACTGGGGAGGCCGAAGGGTCCAAGAAGGGGAAGACCCTTCCTCCGGACTACTCCACCAACGCCGACGACGGCGAAGAGGAGTGGCTGCACAGGGCCAAGCCCCTGGCAAAGTCGTAAGTATTCAGACACCAGAGTGATTCATAGTGTTCCTTTCTTGCACGGCTCCTCCTTACGCCGAATATGACTATGCAGTCCGCCCAAGGCCGGGCTCGACGAGTCGTCGAGCGGTTCCCTGGATTCGTCGGACGTGAATTCGCTTCCGACTGCTACCTCTCCCCGCCCTATGGACGATGCCGAGGTGTTGTCCCAGGAGGTTCCAAGCCAGGAGGAGGTGGTCCTAGAGGCGCCGCAAGGCGACCTCCCGGACTCCAGGTGCCTAGGAGACAAAGCCCCCAAGGGCTCCAAGTCCGGCGCTAGGTCGGACACCGCACCGGAACCTTCAATGGTTCCGGAGTCCGGCAGGCGGCCCCCAAGTGAGAAGGGCAAGCCTACGACGCCGGTGACCTCCGCCCAACCGGAGGCACCTGATAACTTGCTGGAGGTGCTCAATGGCGCCTCCATCGACGATGAGCACCGTACTGTAATGAGTACGGCGATCCAGAAGATTCAGTCCGCCAAGAGCGGACTGACTGAAGCATGTGCTAGCCTTTTAACAGGCTTTGAGGTAAGTAAAGAATATATAAAAATATTACCGCATAGACAGTAGCCCCTGATGCTCTGTTTGACGTTTGGAAAGAAAAGCCGAATAGAGGATCTAATAACAATCGCAGGAGTCTAACAAAAGTAAGTCAATATGCGTATGCAGGCTTCGCTGCTGGCATCCGCCGCACTGACTACGGAGGTGGACACGCTGAAGCAGAACCTCGAGCGGTCTGAGCAAGAGCTCGGCCTTGCCAAGAAGCAGCTCGAGGATAAGGAAGGTAAGGGATACCTTATTTAAATATATAAAAGGTGCAATTGCAAAAAAATGACTGGATTAACGTGGCTATTGTAGGGGCCACGACTGAGGTGGCGACCCTTAAGCAAGCGTTGTCTGAGGCCGAGAAGAGGGTGGCCACGGAGCGCACCGAGCGGGAGAAGCATGAGGCGCAGGTTGGCGAGGTGCAGCAAGAGCTCCAGGCTCTCATGAAAAAACATGAGAGTTTGGAGCTTGACTCGAAGATGCGAGAGTCCGAGCTCTCCGTGGCCATGGAAAATGCCAAGTCTGCCAAGGTCGAAGCCCTGAAGGCCCTCCAGGAGGTGGAGGCGATGAAAAAGATAGCGGCGGGTAAGGCATTCTTTATGCAAAACAAGCACGTGAAAGTGAATTACTTGTTACTTACCTGAATCCGGAGATCTCCAGGAGCATTCACAGATTTGCCCCGTAGCGTGTCAGATGCCGCCGCCTTCTACCGAGCCAAGGAGGGGAGCTCGACGGAGAAGGTGTTCTGGTTTCAGTATGCTGAGGCCAGACACCCGGTGCCCTTGAGCGACCAGCTGAAGCAGCTGGTCGAGCTCCATAAGGTGGCCGAACAGGCCATGAAGGGCCTTATTGTCCGGCTGTGGCCTGGGGAGGCCATGCCTGGGGCAAGCTGGATGCTGAGAAGCTTGTGAAGGACGGGCCACCGCCGGGCAAGGAGCATCGCAAGCCCGAGATGTATTATGAGGGCGTTCTGAAGGGTGCCCGCCTTATGGCGGATGAATGTTCCAGGGATGTAATTTTTGAGTAAACTCGCTCGTTTTTTCCTGTGCGCTGAAAACTTGTTCATATGCACTAAGCAATGCTTTTTGAATTTAAAATATTACCTTCTGTGCGGCCGTTTATGAAATCTGAGAGATGGCGAGTCGTCGGCTTCCACCCCCGAGCCACTAGTGCTGGGGTGTTTGGGATAAACCTGAGCGCTCTTTTTCCCATTTTTGGGTCCTTCGAGGGAGGCGCTCAGCACAACGAACAAGGCAATCGGACTATAATGCTTGAACACTCTCACTTAGCCATAGAATTCTATAATTTTAAATTTCGGCAAAGCCCCTAGTATTCAGAAGACCGAGTTCGGGGCGCTATCCACGCCTAGGCCGGAAAAAGCCGACTCCTCGCTCGAAGCGGCATAAGTCTTTAGGGACTCGAAAACCTCTCGAACAGCAACCAGCTCTCGCCTCATCATGACGGTCAGTTTTAGCTTCCTCTACTGAGGTGCTTAGCCCAGCTCAACCGGGGCACAATCGAGTAGTTCTCCTAGAACTACCTTAGCCGATTTAGCGGAACGTAAGGTACCAAAACATAGGAGCCGGGCAAACCCAACTATTGACCCAAGACATGATTCGGAGCCGATGCATATAATGCTATAAGTTCGGTGCTGATCATGGAGCCTTGGTGCTGATCATGTTTTGCTCGTGGAAGAGGCTTAGTCAATGGGTCTACAACATTCAGATCCGTATGTATCTTGCAAATCTCTATGTCTCCCACCTGGACTAGATCCCGGATGGAATTGAAGCGTCTCTTGATGTGCTTGGTTCTCTTGTGAAATCTGGATTCCTTTGCCAAGGCAATTGCACCAGTATTGTCACAAAAGATTTTCATTGGACCCGATGCACTAGGTATGACACCTAGATCGGTTATGAACTCCTTCATCCAGACTCCTTCGTTTGCTGCTTCCGAAGCAGCTATGTACTCCGCTTCACATGTAGATCCCGCCACAACGCTTTGTTTAGAACTGCACCAACTGACAGCTCCACCGTTTAATGTAAACATGTATCCGGTTTGCGATTTAGAATCGTCCGGATCAGTGTCAAAGCTTGCATCAACGTAACCGTTTACGATGAGCTCTTTGTCACCCCCATATACGAGAAACATATCCTTAGTCCTTTTCAGGTACTTCAGGATGTTCTTGACCGCTGTCCAGTGATCCACCCCTGGATTACTTTGGTACCTCCCTGCTAGACTTATAGCAAGGCACACATCAGGTCTGGTACATAGCATTGCATACATGATAGATCCTATGGCAGAAGCATAGGGAACATCTTTCATTTTCTCTCTATCTTCTGCAGTGGTCGGGCATTGAGTCTGACTCAACTTCACACCTTGTAACACAGGCAAGAACCCTTTCTTTGCTTAATCCATTTTGAACTTCTTCAAAATCTTGTCAAGGTATGTGCTCTGTGAAAGTCCAATTAAGCGTCTTGATCTATCTCTATAGATCTTTATTCCTAATAGGTAAGCAGCTTCACCGAGGTCTTTCATTGAAATACTCTTATTCAAGTATCCCTTTATGCTATCCAGAAATTCTATATCATTTCCAATCAGTAATATGTCATTCACATATCATATCAGAAATGCTACAGAGCTCCCACTCACTTTCTTGTAAATACAGGCTTCTCCGAAAGTCTGTATAAAACCAAATGCTTTGATCACACTATCAAAGCATTTATTCCAACTCCGAGAGGCTTGCACCAGTCCATAAATGGATCGCTGGAGCTTGCACACTTTGTTAGCTCCCTTTGGATCGACAAAACCTTCCGGTTGCATCATATACAACTCTTCTTCCAGAAATCCATTCAGGAATGCTGTTTTGACATCCATCTGCCAAATTTCATAATCATAAAATGCGGCAATTGCTAACATGATTCGGACAGACTTAAGCATCGTTACAGGTGAGAAGGTCTCATCGTAGTCAACCCCTTGCACTTGTCGAAAACCTTTTGCAACAAGTCGAGCTTTGTAGACAGTAATATTACGTTAAGCGTCAGTCTTCTTCTTGAAGATCCATTTATTCTCAATTGCTTGCCGATCATCGGGCAAGTCAACCAAAGTCCATACTTTGTTCTCATACATGGATCCCATCTCAGATTTCATGGCTTCAAGCCATTTTGCGGAATCTGGGCTCACCATCGCTTCTTCATAGTTCGTAGGTTCATCATGATCTAGCAGCATGATTTCCAGAACAGGATTACCGTACCACTCTAGCACGGATCTCACACTGGTTGATCTACGAGGTTCAGTAGTATCTTGTCCTGAAGTTTCATGATCATTATCATTAGCTTCCTCACTTATTGGTGTAGGTGTCGGAGAAACAGTTTTCTGTGATGTACTACTTTCCAATAAGGGAGCAGGTACAATTACCTCATCAAGTTCTACTTTCCTCCCACTCACATCTTTCGAGAGAAACTCCTTCTCCAGAAAGTTTCCGAATTTAGCAACAAAAGTCTTGCCTTCGGATCTGTGATAGAAGGTGTATCCAATAGTTTCCTTTGGATATCCTATGAAGACACATTTCTCTGATTTGGGTTCGAGCTTATCAGGTTGAAGCTTTTTCACATAAGCATCGCAGCCCCAAACTTTTAGAACGACAACTTTGGTTTCTTGCCAAACCATAGTTCATAAGGCGTCGTCTCAACAAATTTTGGTGGTGCCCTATTTTAATGTGAATGCGGCCATCTCTAAAGCATAACCCCAAAACTATAGCGGTAAATTAGTAAGAGACATGATAGATCACACCATATCTAGTAAAGTACGGTTACGACGTTCGGACACACCATTACGCTGTGGTGTTCCGGGTGTCGTGAGTTGCGAAACTATTCCGCATTGCTTCAAATGTACACCAAACTCGTAACTCAAATATTCTCCTCCACGATCAGATCGTAGAAACTTTATTTCCTTGTTACGATGATTTTCAACTTCACTCTGAAATTCTTTGAACTTTTCAAATGTTTCAGACTTATGTTTCATTAAGTAGATATACCCATATCTGCTTAAGTCATCTGTGAAGGTGAGAAAATAATGATATCCGCCACGAGCCTCAATATTCATCGGACCACATACATCTGTATGTATGATTTCCAACAAATCTTTTGCTCTCTCCATAGTACCGGAGAACGGTGTTTTAGTCATCTTGCCCATGAGGCACGGTTCGCAAGTACCAACTGATTCATAATCAGGTGGTTCCAAAAGTCCATCAGTATGGAGTTTCTTCATGCGTTTTACACCGATATGACCTAAACGGCAGTGCCACAAATAAGTTGCACCATCATTATCAACTCTGCATCTTTTGGCTTCAACATTATGAATATGTGTATCACTACTATCAAGATTCAATAAGAATAGACCACTCTTCAAGGGTGCATGACCATAAAAGATATTACTCATATAAATAGAACAACCATTATTCTTTGATTTAAATGAATAACCGTCTCGCATTAAACAAGATCCAGATATAATGTTCATGCTCAACGCTGGCACCAAATAACAATTATTTAGGTCTAATACTAATCCCAAAGGTAGATGTAGAGGTAGCATGCCGACCGCGATCACATCGACTTTGGAACCGTTCCCACGTGCATCGTCACCTGTCCTTAGCCAATCTTCACTTAATCTGTAGTCCCTATTTCGAGTTGCAAATATTAGCAACAGAACCAGTATCAAATACCCAGGTGCTACTGCGAGCATTAGTAAGGTACACATCAATAACATGTATATCACATATACCTTTGTTCACCTTGCCATCCTCCTTATCCGCCAAATACTTGGGGCAGTTCCGCTTCCAGTGACCAGCCTGCTTGCAGTAGAAGCACTCAGTTTCAGGCTTAGGTCCAGACTTGGGTTTCTTCTCTTGAGCAGCATCTTGCTTGCTGTTTTTTTTTAAGTTCCCCTTCTTCTTCCCTTTGCCCTTTTTCTTAAAACTAGTGGTCTTGTTGACCATCAACACTTGATGCTCCTTTTTGATTTCTACCTCCGCAGCTTTCAGCATTGCGAAGAGCTCGGGAATAGTCTTATTCATCCCTTGCATATTATAGTTCATCACGAAGTTCTTATAGCTTGGTGGCAGTGATTGAAGAATTCTGTCAATGACGCAATCATCTGGAAGATTAACTCCCATCTGAATCAAGTGATTATTATACCCAGACATTTTGAGTATATACTCACTGACAGAACTGTTCTCCTCCATCTTGCAGCTATAGAACTTATTGGAGACTTCATATCTCTCAATTCGGGCATTTGCTTGAAATATTAACCTCAACTCCTGGAACATCTCATATGCTCCATGACGTTCAAAACGTCGTTGAAGCCCCGATTCTAAGCCGTAAAGCATGGCACACTGAACTATCGAGTAGTCATCAGCTTTACTCTGTCAGACGTTCATAACATCTGGTGTTGCTCTAGCAGCAGGCCTGGCACCCAGCGGTGCTTCCAGGACGTAATTCTTCTGTGCAGCAATGAGGATAATCCTCAAGTTACGGACCCAGTCCGTGTAATTGCTACCATCATCTTTCATATTTGCTTTCTCAAGGAACACATTAAAATTCAATGGAACAACAGCACGGGCCATCTATCTATAATCAAACATACATAAGCAAGATACTATCATGTACTAAGTTCATGATAAATTTAAGTTCAAATAATCAAATTACTTAAGAACTCCCACTTAGATAGACATCCCTCTAATCCTCTAAGTGATCACGTGATCCAAATCAACTAAACCATGTCCGATCATCACGTGAGATGGAGTAGTTTCATTGGTGAACATCACTATGTTGATCATATCTACTATATGATTCACGCTCGACCTTTCGGTCTCCGTGTTCCGAGGCCATATCTGTATATGCTTGGCTCGTCAAGTATAACCTGAGTATTCTGCGTGTGCAACTGTTTTGCACCCGTTGTATTTGAACGTAGAGCTTATCACACCCGATCATCACGTGGTGTCTCAGCACGAAGAACTTTCGCAACGGTGCATACTCAGGGAGAACACTTCTTGATAATTTTAGTGAGAGATCATCTTATAATGCTACCGTCGATCAAAGCAAGATAAGATGCATAAAAGATAAACATCACATGCAATCAATATAAGTGATATGATATGGCCATCATCATCTTGTGCCTGTGATCTCCATCTCTGAAGCACCGTCATGATCACCATCGTCACCGGCGCGACACCTTGATCTCCATCATAGCATTGTTGTCGTCTCGCCAATTTTATGCTTCCACGACTATCGCTACCGCTTAGTGATAAAGTAAAGCATTACAGCGCGATTGCATTGCATACAATAAAGCGACAACCATATCGCTCCTGCCAGTTGCCGATAACCCGGTTACAAAACATGATCATCTCATACAATAAAATCAGCATCATGTCTTGACCATATCACATCACAACATGCCCTGCAAAAATAAGTTCGACGTCCTCTACTTTGTTTGTTGCAAGTTTTACGTGGCTGCTACGGGCTTAAGCAAGAACCAATCTTACCTACGCATCAAAACCACAACGATAGTTTGTCAAGTTGATGCTGTTTTAACCTTCGCAAGGACCGGGCGTAGCCACACTCGGTTCAACTAAAGTTGGAGAAACAGTCACCCGCAAGCCACCTATGTGCAAAGCACGTCGGGAGAACCGGTCTCGCGTAAGCGTACGCGTAATGTCGGTACGGGCCGCTTCATCCAACAATACCGCCGAACCAAAGTATGACATGCTGGTAGGCAGTATGACTTATATCGCCCACAACTCACTTGTGTTCTACTCGTGCATATAACATCAAACCATAAAACCTAGGCTCGGATGCCACTGTTGGGGAACGTAGTAATTTCAAAAAAATTCCTACACACACACAAGATCATGGTGATGCATAGCAACGAGAGGGGAGAGTGTTGTCTACGTACCCTCGTAGACCGAAGCGGAAGCATTGACACAAGGTAGAGGAAGTAGTCGTACGTCTTCCCGATCCAACCGATCCAAGTACCGTTACTCCGGCACCTCCGAGTTCTTGGCACATGTTCAGCTCGATGACGCTCCCCGGGCTCTGATCCAGCAAAGCTTTGGGGATGAGTTCCGTCAGCACAACGGCGTGGTGACGATGATGATGTTCTACCGACGCAGGGCTTCGCCTAAGCACTGCAACGATATGACCGAGGTGGAATATGGTGGAGGGGGGCACCGCACACGGCTAAGGAACGATCACGAAGATCAACTTGTGTGTTCTAGGGTGCCCCCTTCCTCCGTATATAAAGGATCCAAGGGGGGGGG
>NW_021196840.1:0-938 GCF_002162155.2 Triticum dicoccoides
TTGTAATAACACACCTCCTAATCCAATTCCACTAGCATCACATTCAAGCTCAAAAGTCTTATTAAAATCAGGAAGTTGGAGTAAAGGAGCATGTGTCAACTTATCTTTCAATACCGTGAAGGCTTCTTCCTATGCGGTACCCCAAAGAAAAGGCACATCTTTCTTTGTAAGCTCATTGAGAGGTGCAGCAATGGTGCTGAAATCTCTCACAAAACGCCTATAGAATCCAGCGAGGCCAAGAAAACTCCTCACTTGTGTGACCGTTTTGGGCTGCGGCCAACTCTCAATAGCTTCAATCTTGGCTTTATCAACTTCAATTCCCTGTGGAGTAACAACATAGCCAAGAAAAGATACTCGGTCGGTGCAAAAGGTGCACTTCCCAAGGTTACCAAACAAACGTGCATCACGTAGAGCAATAAAAAGAGCACGTAAATGTTCCAAATGTTCCTCCAAAGATCTGCTATAAATCAATATAAGTAAACTACCACAAATCGTCCAATGAAAGCACGTAAAACTTCGTTCATTAATCTCATGAAAGTACTAGGTGCATTAGTTAACCCAAAAGGCATGACTAACCACTCAAATAATCCAAACTTAGTTTTAAATGCTGTTTTCCATTCATCTCCCAATTTCATACGAATTTGATGGTAGCCACTACGCAAATCAACTTTGGAGAATATTGTAGAGCCACTCAATTCATCAAGCATATCATCTAGCCTAGGAATAGGATGACGATAACGAATAGTAATATTATTAATGCCTCTACAATCAACACACATACGTGATGTACCATCCTTTTTCGGCACTAGAATAATAGGAACAGCACAAGGACTAAGGGATTCGCGTATATAACCTTTGTCGAGAAGCTCTTGTACTTGACGCATAATCTCCTTCGTCTCCTCTGGATTGGTACGGTATGGTGCACGGTTTGGCAGTGA
>NW_021196841.1:0-594 GCF_002162155.2 Triticum dicoccoides
CTCCTCTATTTCTTGGCATACCTTCCCTACCTCTTCTTACTATATTATTGGTTCTTGTTTGGTTCTTCTCTTTGTGAGTTTTGGAGCTTATGGTCATCTTGGTGACAAGCTCGAGTTCATCGAAAACGGAGTTCACTCGCATCTTCTATGATGTTTTCGATGTTGGAGGTTATGCAGGTTCTTCTCAGTTGGAGGTTTCACTCCTCTATTTGTTGGCATACCTCCCCTGCCTCTTCTTACTATATTATTGGTTCTTGTTTGGTTCTTCTCTTTGTGAATTTTGGAGCTTATGGTCATTTTGGTGACAAGCTCGAGTTCATCGAAAACGGAGTTCACTCGCATCTTCTCTGATGCTTTCGATGTTGGAGGTTATGCCGGTTCTTCTCAGTTGGAGGTTTCACTCCTCTATTTGTTGGCATACCTCCCCTGTCTCTTCTTACTATATTATTGGTTCTTGTTCGGTTCTTCTCTTTGTGAGTTTTGGAGCTTATGGTCATCTTGGTGACAAGCTCGAGTTCATCCAAAATGGAGTTCACTCGCATCTTTTATGATGTTTTCGATGTTGGAGGTTATGCCGGATTTTCTCAGTTGGAG
>NW_021196842.1:0-723 GCF_002162155.2 Triticum dicoccoides
GGCTGGTGGGCTGCACGGGTGAGGCCAGGTATGTCCTTCTCCCTCTTATTTTGTTCTGTTTTATTTTTTTTCTATTTCTGCAATTTGTTTTTGATTTGTTTTAAATATCAAATCATTTTATAAAATCCTGGAAATAAATATGGGTGCTTTCTGAATTATTCCAGTGACCCTTATCAATTTCCAACATATATTTGAGCATTTAAAATATTTATAGTATTTAAATGCCCAAAGTCAAATACAATATGATTTAATTCAAAAATCCAAAAATGACCTAAGGATATATTCATCATTTTTGGCAGAGGTTTCCACCTTAACCAGAAATCATGAACTTTTCTTTGGGCCTTTTGGGTTTATTGAAAAGATTTTATCTTACCCTAGTTGAGTTGATTTAATGCTAGGGTTTGAACATCCCCATTTCAATTTTAGGCAAAATTTAAACATGATGCAACACATGACTAGCTAGCTCAGAGCATTACCAGAAGCTAGGGATGTGACAACTCACCCCCACTAAACAAGAATCTCGTCTCGAGATTCAAGCGTAGGGTAAGGTGAAGGGGAAACGCAACTAGTATAATCTTCACGATCCAGGTTGCACTTCAAATGAACGTTGATTTGAACACCATCTTTGCCTTGTCGTCTTGTTTTGAGAAATCCTGCCAACATGACATGAAGGGAAGAAGGAGACTCTAGAAGGGTCGATCTTCCTGAAGATCGAACAACTCA
>NW_021196843.1:0-939 GCF_002162155.2 Triticum dicoccoides
CGACCCCGACACCGACACGGCACCCCGACCCCGACCCGGCACCCCGACCCAACACCCCGACCCCGAGACCCCGACACGTCACCCCGACACCGACAGGACACCCCGACCACCGACACCTCCCGAAAAGGTGTTCTTTGGCCTTCCAGAGGCCGACGGGGTCATATATTTGTGAATTATTAGTTAGGTCATATATTTTTCGATTTTGTTATGAAAAACATCATATATAATTGTGTTGATCGTGTAGTTTTAAATGTGCAGTTGTTTCATCGCTGCGAGGTTTGGTGTTCGACGACCTCACCATGCGTTTGACGAGCTCTGCCCCTTCGTTCGTGGGTGAGCACAAATGACAAGTCCTCCTCCCCCATTAATTATTTGATCTATTCCAATGAAACTTGATAGCTAGCTATATATGTGTCTTGAATCATCAGTATGCGTAACCAATATGTGTCTCCCGTTCGAAAGCGTCATAGTTATAAATATGCATGCATTTGCATATTTATAACCTTGATTCTTTCGAATTGTCCAACGCTATCCATGGACAGCCCGAGTATGTGTAGATTGGGTTCGTTTTCCTATATGCTTTGCTCCGGATCCGACGCATATATTTCGTCACTGCCTCCCCTATTGTTCTCTGGGTACACATCCTCTCTGTTTATTGCAGAGACGTGTATCAGGAGAACAGCGGGGAGGTGCTACCGAAATTTTGCGTCGGGTCCGGAGCATAGCATGGGAAAATAAACCCAATCTACACATACACGGGTGGGATTAGGACCTATCATTACCTATTAGAGTGTAGGTTGCATGGACGTAATAAAATTGACAAAGTAGATCAACTGATGAATATATACATGGTGAATTACATATATAATTGTTGTGTGTCCAGTAGCTCTGAAAGTCAAGATGAGTGACCGTGCTTGGATGTATACCGGTCACACTGGT
>NW_021196844.1:0-758 GCF_002162155.2 Triticum dicoccoides
ACGAGTGTACATTGCTTTGGCCGCTCCCTCTCAACTACGGAGACGAGTTTAACGCGGTTTCCACCCCTCCCTCTCAACCGCACCAGTGCACGCTTGCCGCGCCACAACGCCGACGCTGGACCCGTGAATCGTGAGCACCCAGCTATGACTTACCGCACTCGTGCAAAATAATAAAACACGGTAAATATATTACTTACACGTGCGTTTTGTTTTGCAAGCGGCGCGAAAAAAATTAAAAAGGGAATGCAACATGAGGACTTCCCAGGAGGTCACCCATCCTAGTACTACTCTCGCCCGAGGTCACCCATCCTAGTACTACTCTCGCCCAAGCACGCTTAACTTCGGAGTTTTGATGGGATCCGGTGCTTTAGTGCTGGTATGATCGCATCCGACATGTTACCCCGGTCTTCGTCCCTTAACGTTGCCCCTCCCAGCTCCACTACAAAGACGATTGTACATTGCTTTGGCCGCTACCTCTCAACTACGGAGACGAGTTTAACGCGGTTTCCACCCCTCCCTCTCAACCGCACCAGTGCACGCTTGCCGCGCCACAACGCCGACGCTGGACCCGTGAATCGTGAGCACCCAGCTATGACTTACCGCACTCGTGCAAAATAATAAAACACGGTAAATATATTACTAACACGTGCGTTTTGTTTTGCAAGCGGCACGAAAAAAATTAAAAAGCGAATGCAACACGAGGACTTCCCAGGAGGTCACCCATCCTAGTACTACTCTCGCCCAAGCACGCTTAACTT
>NW_021196845.1:0-1854 GCF_002162155.2 Triticum dicoccoides
TCTGTAACCGCCGGGACCGAGTGTGTGTTCCCCTATGTTCAGCTCCCGCATTTGTTTCCCCCACTCACTTGATTGGGAGCTTGCGGTGCTCGAGCAATTGATCTTGAAGTCGTTGTAGTCATCTTCGGTGATCGAAGGATTTTTCTCCTTGATCTTCTGATAACTCTCACCTTTCTCGATCATTCTCTTCACATTGCTTTTCCAAGTAGACAGGGCCTTGCTCATCTTCGTGAGGGCAGCATTGTTCACTTTATTCCCTTTGAGGCTTGTGTTTTCAAATTCAGCGGGGAACTTGTATTGTTCGTGCAGCTTCGTGAAGAGGAGGTTGCGCAAATTCCCTCGGTCAGGATGCCTCAGGTTCTCGGTGTTGATCGAGACGGTGCTCCGGACAATGCACCCGAGCTGAAGCGAGTACCCCTTGACTATTCGTTCGGGCGCTGTTGGATTCCCGTTGGAGTCCACTTCAGTAACTTCCTCCTTGAGGGTGCGGAGCACGATCGGGCGCCGGTCCTTCCGTTGCCTCTTCGGTTGGCTGCCATCTGTGCGTGCGCCGCCATCATCAGTGGTGGCATCCTCGGCGGCACCATCAGTGGTGGCATCAGTGTGGTCATCCTCGGCGGCACCATCTATGGTCTCAGGATCGGTGGGGAAGGCGGCAGCCTCATACAAGTGAGGTTGTTCCTCCAGCTCCTGGGACAGCTCCCAGAATGCCTTGCCGCCCGAACCCCCGGCCTCATCGTTATGGGCCATGTTTCTCTCTAAATAGAAACAAAGTTTGGTCAAAAAGTTGGTTATTGTCAAGGAACAAGATCTCTAAGTTGACCAAATAACCTAATTCTCAGGGTAACCTAGTTCTTGAGGGGTGTGTCTAGAAAGTTGGTTGCTGCAAAGATACAACGTTGTGAGTTTGGTCAAATTGCCTATGATGTTTGTGATATTGCCTTGGATCTTGAAGGCACTGTTGCATGATGCAGTGGTACAGCCAGCATGGGACCTCATCTTTGCAGGCTAATTTTCTAGATTGTAACACTGGGATTTGTGCACAAGCTAAGCTAGCTAAGACAGTAGCTTCCTTGCAACCCACAAAAGACAAAGGAAAAGGGGTGAAAAGGGGGAGATGGTTAGCTTTGATGAGCAGGCAACATCTTCCTAACCCCCTTCTTCTTGTCTCCTCTCACTATCTCTCTCACACACATGGCTAGCAAGGGTGTCTGAGTGTGTGAAAAAAATACTAAACTAATCCAACCACTAAAGCAAATTAATTTTTATTTCGGTTGAGAATCGAGCACCTTCTAGGTCAAGAAAATTGGGCATGACCTTTGCTAATTTTCTTGACCTTGGAGTGCCCCATTTATCAATCGAAACGGAAATTAATCAACGTTTCAGGAGAAAGGGGTCATTTTAAAAGATCACAAGTAGCAGCAGCATCACTTGACAAAATCACAACTAGCAGCAGCAACTCGCAGATAGCAGCAGCAGCATCACTTGACAAGTAGTACAGCAGCAGCAGCAGCAGCATGCATGCACTTGGTGCACAGAGTCCCATTTTCAATTTAGTTTCAGTAAAAATGCCACTAGCAAATACAGAGCAAAAATCCACTAGAAGTACACTGTAAACCCACTAACATTTACAGTGTAAATTCCACTAACAATTACAGAATGACAAAACAATATATTTATACTACAACATATATAAAGAAATCTCCGAGTATGGAGATCTTGTAATCAGAAGTAAACACAAGCAAGCTTCAATCCAGATAAAGGCAGTGGAGGCAAAGGCACTAAATCAAAATAGACACCTTAATTGTTTGTGTCCTACATATGTACACCGAAACAAGAATATTACTTTATACT
>NW_021196845.1:3668-5835 GCF_002162155.2 Triticum dicoccoides
GGGGCAGCGGCGTCGGGAGAGGAGAGGGGAAGGGGATCTAGGGCGAGGGAGAGGGCGAGGGAGGGAGAGGGCGAGGGCGAGGGCGAGCAGTGGGTCAGGGCAGCGGCGGCGGCGGCGGTGGATCGAGAGGGAGAGGGAACTGGCAAGGGGGAGAGGGAAGGGGGGATCGAGCGAAGGGGGAGAGGGAAGGAGGGATCGGGCACCTCACCGTGGGCACAATACTAATGGCGCACCTCATCGTGGTGCGCCATTAGTGTATCCATACTAATGGCTCACCTCACCGTGATGCGCCATTAGTATTTTTTTTATTTCAACTCAAGCCAACAGGTTATGTACCACCAGAACTGATCCACATCAAGTCCCCTATACTAGCTCGACTGGTTAGCAGCCAGTTCTCACACCAGGAGGTCTTGGGTTCGACTCCCAGGCTCCACAAAATTTTTTTTAGCATTTAAAAAGCTGTTTCATACTTATTTGTGTTTAAATATGTTCAAACTTGTTTAAATAATAACAGTAATATTTTTTTATAAGACAGTAGCATTTAAAAAGCTGTTTGATACTTATTTTTTTTATAAGACGGTGCGCGGGGTGCGGGGGGTCGGCGGCGGCGGTTGAGTAGGGGAATCGAGGGTGCGGGGGGTCGGCGGCGGTAGCCGGTGGACTGGGGGGCGTGCTCAGCGGCGAGGGGGACCGGATCTAGAGGGGGATCGAGATCGAGTGTCCATGAAATTTAAAAATATTCATGATAGTTCAAAAAGTACCCATGAAATACAATCGAGAAATGAAGTCTACGATTTAAATACAACCGATCTTAGGTAGCTATCTGTTCACAATCTTCTTGCCCTTCTTTTTCGCAAATGGAGTTCTTCTGTGGAACGGACGTCCTTTAGGTAGGGTGGTCCTGCTTCTTCTTGTGGTGTATGCTGCTACTTCATCATCGTCGTCATGTTCGATCCTCGGGTCGCCGTACTTGTCGAAGTCTTGCTCATTGGCTACTCCATCCATTCCGATGATCTTCCTTTTGCCTCTCCTCACGACAACACGACTGGGCTTTGGCGGGTCGGTAATGAAGAAGCATTGGTCCACTTGGGAAGCCAGTACCCATGGCTCATTTTTCGCGGTGACATTTGCGCCTGCGGTCTTGGATTTGGCTTCGGGTATAACCATGGTGGTGAAATACCGGTCTTCTTTTATGACGTTCTTGGCCCATCTGACACGGAACATCGGGACCTTCTCTCCAGCGTAACTCAGCTCCCAGATCTCCTCGATCCTTCCGTAGTATCTGTCCTTGTCGTTACCGGTGTAGGATTCCATCGTTACCCCGGAGTTCTGATAACCATCGCTCTTCATGTCCTTGGCCTCGGTGTAGAATGTGTAGCCGTTGATATCGTACGCCTCATAGGTCATCAGGTTGTGCTCGGCGCCCTGTGACAAGGCAAATATGAGTTGTTCTTCCGCGAAAGAATCCTCATGTAAAGGGTACGACAGAAGCTTCTGCTTGAACCAACGCGTGAAACATGAGTTGTGCTCTTTGAGTATATCTCCGTCCGTCCTCTGTTGGCCTCGGTCATTGTACGTCTTCTTAATAAAGGTTTTGTGCTCTACCACCCAAGGATCGACCACGTCTATGTGTTGTAGCGCGACTAGGTTTGCTCTTTCAAAGTCGGCGAGTCGACCCTCGAAGTCGACATGCATTTCGCGGCGACCCTCACGGTGACCCCATCCAGCGAGCCTGCCGAGGTGCCTATTGACGGGCAGACCAACGGGGTTCTCGATGCCTAGATAATTCGTGCAGTAGGAGATGCACTCTTCGGTCAGAAAGCCCCTAGCTATGCTTCCTTCTGGACGTGACATGTTGCGAACGTATCCTTTGATGACACCATTCATCCTTTCGAACGGCATCATGCTGTGCAGGAACGTCGGCCCGAGTTGGATGATATCCTCCACTATATGGACCAGCAGATGCACCATAACGTCGAAGAATGCGGGCGGGAAGTACATCTCAAGCTCGCATAGTATCACCACGATCTCTTCCTGTAGCCTTCTGAGTTGCCTCACGCCAATCGACTTCCGAGAGATGACGTCGAAGAAGTTGCATAGGCCAAATAGCGTTTCACGGACGTGCGCGTCCATGATCCCACGGATTGCAACTGGAAGTATCTGCGTC
>NW_021196846.1:0-977 GCF_002162155.2 Triticum dicoccoides
TTGGGTTCGAGCTTTTCAGGTTGAAGTTTCTTGACATAAGCATCGCACCCCCAAACTTTTAGAAACGACAGCTTAGGTTTCTTCCCAAACCATAATTCATACGGTGTCGTCTCAACGGATTTCGACGGAGCCCTATTTAAAGTGAATGCGGCAGTCTCTAAAGCATAGCCCCAAAAAGAAAGCGGTAAATCGGTAAGAGACATCATAGATCGCACCATATCTAACAGAGTGCGATTACGACGTTCGGACACACCATTACGCTGAGGTGTTCCAGGCGGCGTGAGTTGTGAAACTATTCCACATTTTCTTAAGTGTGCCCCAAACTCGTGACTCAAGTATTCTCCTCCACGATCTGATCGTAGAAACTTGATTTTCCTGTCGCGTTGATTTTCAACCTCACTCTGAAATTCCTTGAACTTTTCAAAGGTTTCAGACTTGTGTTTCATTAAGTAGATATACCCATACCTATTTAATCATCAGTGAGGGTGAGAACATAACGATAGCCACCGCGAGCCTCAACACTCATCGGACTGCACACATCAGTATGTATGATTTCCAATAAGTCGGTTGCTCGCTCCATTGTTCCTGAGAACGGAGTCTTGGTCATTTTACCCATAAGGCATGGTTCGCATGTGTCAAATGATTCATAATCAAGAGACTCTAAAAGTCCATCAGCATGGAGCTTCTTCATGCGTTTGACACCTATGTGACCAAGGCGGCAGTGCCACAAGTATGTGGGACTATCATTATCAACTTTACTTCTTTTGGTACTCACATTATGAACATGTGTAGCATCACGTTCGAGATTCATAAAGAATAAACCATTCACCATAGGAGCATGACCATAAAACATATCTCTCATAAAAATGGAACAACCATTATTCTCAGATTTAAAAGAGTAGCCATCTCGAATTAAACGAGATCCCGATACAATGTTCATGCTCAAAGCTGGCACTAAATAACAATTATTAAGGTTT
>NW_021196847.1:0-919 GCF_002162155.2 Triticum dicoccoides
AATGGTGCATTTTGAACACAGAAAAACTATGGAGTTCAAATCAGTTCAAAAAAATGAAATCCCTTTGTAACAGACGAATTTCCGTATGAAACCCTGATACTTCAAAAGAGATTGTCCGTTTTGTACACGAAGTGCATCCAATTTTTGCCGTAACCCTCTCTACTTTCTTGCACATGCTATGTGGGTGAAATGATGATACCATGCCAACTTTCAACCTTTTCAGAGTTCATTTCAAATGCTTTTCATTTTCATGGTCTTATAGCTCAAAATAATCTGTAAATGCATGAAATATAACAAATGAAGTCAGAAAGGGTTGGAAATTGATGATGTGGATTTGAATGGGGCATTTGGAACACAAAAAAACTATGGAGTTTAAATAAGTTCAAAAAAAGGAAATCCCTTTGTAACACACGAGTTTCCGTATGAAACCCTGATACTTCAAAAGAGATTGTCCGTTTTGTACACGAAGTGCATCCAGTTTTGCCGTAACCCTCTCTACTTTCTTGCACATGCTATGTGGGTGAAATGATGATACCATGCCAACTTTCAACCTTTTCAGAGTTCATTTCAAATGCTTTTCAATTTCATGGTCTTATAGCTCAAAATAATCAGTAAATGCATGAAAAATAACAAATGAAGTCAGAAAGGGTTGAAAATTGATGATGTGGCTTTGAATGGTCCATTTTGAACACCGAAAAACCATGGATTTCAAATAAATTCAAAAAAAATGAAATCCCTTTGTAACAGACGAGTTTCCGTATGAAACCCTGATACTTCGAAAGAGATTGTCCGTTTTGTACACGAAGTGCATCCAATTTTTGCCGTAACCCTCTCTACTTTCTTGCACATGCTATGTGGGTGAAATGGTGATACCATGCCAACTTTCAACCTTTTCAGAGTTCATTTCAAATGCTTTTCA
>NW_021196848.1:0-687 GCF_002162155.2 Triticum dicoccoides
ATTTTTCTAAATTTTTTGATATAATATTTGTGTTTTTAACATATTGAATTGAATTAGTTTTATTTTTCTGAATTTTTTGATATATTATTTGTGTTTTTAACATATTGAATTGAATTAGTTTTATTTTTCTGAATTTTTTGATATATTATTTGTATTTTTAACATTTTGAATTGAATTAGTTTTATTTTTCTTAATTTTTTGATATATTATTTGTATTTTTAGAATTTTGAATTGAATTAGTTTTATTTTTCTGAATTTTTTGATATAATATTTGTGTTTTTAACATATCGAATTGAATTAGTTTTATTTTTCTGAATTTTTCGATATATTATTTGTATTTTTAACATTTTGACAAAGAAAAAGTATTTTAAGAATACCTTTAGTCGCGGTTGGCCTGCCCAACCGCGACTAAAGGTCGTTGCGCGCGGGAACGAAAAAACCCGCCAAAAAAGCCCTTTAGTCGCGGGTCGCCTCCCCAACCGCGACTAAAGGTTACCCTTTAGTCGCGGGTCGCCTCCCCAACCGCGACTAAAGGTCCCTTTAGTCGCGGGTCGCGTCCCCAACCGCGACTAAAGGGGGGGCTATAAATACAGGGGCCCGACCCGTCACGGGCATTTCTCGTCTTCTCTGCCGCGCCGAAGGCCTGCCGCCGTCGCCCTCGCCCTCGACGCCGCCCGCCGTCGCCCT
>NW_021196849.1:0-956 GCF_002162155.2 Triticum dicoccoides
TATTCCTCCCGCGTGGACTCGTATGTAATTCATGAGCCACCTTCCAATGAGATCGTCAATTCTGGCATCGGACACAATAATTATTCCGTTGCTTGAAACCCCTTTTCACCTTCTGCCTAGGCAATGAACGATTGCCTGGCTGCTTGAAACTTCTTATTGTACCTTCCAACTTTACTCTCGATGTGTTTTATTTTGTTCAACTCGAGAGGTACTCATATGCTCATTCATGGGTTAATCCCAGATTATTACCCTTATAGCATTCTGTCGTTGCTGATCTGCCTCGTTACCTATTCTTAAATACGATGAAGATCCCGAAGAAAGGATGCCGACTTCATCCTGATGACCTGAAGCAGAGGAATGAAGACATCAGTGTAATGGATTGATCTCTTCAAGAAGAGCAACCAAAGACGAGAAGATTCGTTAGGATTTCATAACCAGACCTTTCCCCCTAGTCCCCCTCTTAAATCTCGGGACGAGATTTCTTGTAGTGGAGGAGAATTGTGACGCCCGGATAGTTACGCTACAGTAATCCTTCGCTAATGATGCCACGTCACCTTGATTACTGTGGCTAATCTCGCATTAGTTCGAAAACGATTCGAATTCAAACTTGAATTTTTGGCAAACAAACAAAGTTTTCAAACTTTAAAACAAAAATGTTCGGACCGTGTCAAATATTGCATAGATAATTATGGTGAAGTAAGCACATTTTTAGAAAATGTCTAAATAATTTAAACTGATTTAAAACAGAAAAGAATTAAATAAAAAGTAAAAACAAAACAAAAGAAAGGAAACCCCCGCGGCTCCCCATGGGCCTTGGCCCATCCCACCCATCCGGCCGACCCTACCGAAACGGCCCACCCGACCCTCCTGCTTAGCCCCCTCCCCCAACCCGAACCCTAGCACCACTCCCATCCCCCCCCCCCGCCGCCCCCACGATCTGGATCGGGCTCGATCCC
>NW_021196850.1:0-2211 GCF_002162155.2 Triticum dicoccoides
CACCTGCCCGGATTCCGGGTCCGCAATAAGGCTCTTCAGTTTGCATCTTCGACACGGACATCTTATCTCCGTCTCGTTCTTTTGAAGCATCTCGGCCTTCGCGGACCTCAAAAACCTATTCACGATGCCTTTGGTCATCGTGCGGACCATGGTCGCCTGCGGGGTAGAGCAAAACGATATTTTAGAACCAAGAAAAAATTTGGCATGACTTTCCCTAAAAATAGGACCAAAAAGAATGCTTAATGCCAAAATTCTCGCCGAAACGGAAATGAATCAACATTCCGGCAAAATATTGGCAACTATCGCATTTCAAATACCGGTACACCTCCAAACACAAACACATATGCAACACCACAAACATATGCAACACCACGAACATACACAGATCTAGCTAGGCCATAAAAAGTGCATGTGCACATTGTTGTAGGGAGAACATAAATATAGCTTCCCCCCTTACTTGCCTATCAAAACAAGGTAATTTAACCACTTAAATTGAATGAATCTATGGTGGAAATGAGGTGAAAAAGAGGAGGCACCCGAGACAAGGAGGAGGTGGAGAGAATGAAGTGGGGAGAAAGTGAGTGTGGGTAGGAGAGGCTGTCCAAAATATCTTATTGCTGCCCACTTACTAATGGCGCACCAACTCTAAATGCGCCATTAGAAATCCAGGTTACTAATGGCGCACCTTCTGGCGGTGCGCCATTAGTAGTTTTGCAAAAAAAAACATACTAATGGCGCAGTTTAAACTAGTAATGGCGCACGGTCGAACAGTGCGCCATTAGTAGTTTTGCAAAAAAAGAATAAAAAATATAATAAAAAAACAACATTAGTGGCGCACTTTCCGACAGGTGCGCCATTACTAGTTACAACTAGTAATGGCGCACTGTGTCTGGATGCGACATTAGTATGTTTGGACAGGCGCACTAGTTCAAATTTTTTTTTTGATACTAATGGCGCACCCTGGGCCAGGTGCGCCATTAGTAGTTTCGGCTCTAATGGCGTATCAGAAGGTGGTGCGCCATTAGCACACCGCTTGTCTGGTGCGCCGTTAGTGTCAATCCCATCTATAGCCCTTTTTCTAGTAGTGAGACTTGTGAGAGGCCGCCTACGCAAGATTTGGCGGCATGCTAGCCCCCGGAGGCCACGGGCCACAGCCGTAGACGTGCGAAGGGCAATCCGCGTAGAGGGAATTTTTTGGATACTTCTCCATCACCAAAAATTATGAAAAAATACCATCGTTCCTATAGCACATGTGCCCACGTCGTGCAAAAAACTCATGATTTTATCGCGCTCCGAGTATTTAGTAATATTGACGCCGCATCGTTACCGCAGAACGTCTACTACCGTGTCATCGCCGTCCGTGAGGGGGGCCACGCACCGGAGACGCGTCCCGCCTCTTCGAACATGCCACCACACCACCCCGCATGTATGAGGGCCCGGTGCGACGCTCCGGTGGCATTGCTACCCCCCAGTGCCCCCGTCCCGCCTAACTCTGTAGCGTTTGACCACGGGATCTAGCCCTTTGACGTTGCACGGACGGGCTTTGACCAGTGGAGCTCCCCACCCGGTTGTGTTAGGTCAGCCCATAGGAACACTTTGGAGCAACATCCGGGCCAGATGTTGCCGTGGGCCTCTGGGCTGACCTTACACGACCGGGTGGATACGTCTACTGTTCAAAGCCCGTCCGTGCAAAGTCAAAGGGGTAGATCCCGTGGTCAAACGATACAGGGTTAGGCGGGACGGGGGCCCTAGGGGGTAGCAATGCCACCGGAGCGTCGCACCGGGACCTCATACAAGCCGCATGCCGGGTGCCTACGCCTGCCAGCATGCTTATATAACCGTAGGAGGGCCACCGCAACACCTGGCGGCATTGCTACCCCCCAGGTACGCCGTCCCGTCTAACCCTGACACAGACGACCGCCGGGTCTATCCCTTTGACTTCCGCCGGACGTAGTTTGACCGGTGGACCTTTTCACCTTGTTGTCATAGCCCAGCCATAGCTACACCCCCAACACAGTCCCGGCACAACCCACCCCAAGATTCCCTCTGCATCGGCCCGACGTGGCCGTTTCCCCCCTACGGGGCACGGCGGCATCGACGCCCGTGAGGGGGGAGGGGGCACACCCCGGAGCCGCGTGCCTGCGCCTGCCACCACGTTTCCACAACTATAGGAGGGCCCACCGCAACACCTGGCGGCATTGCTACCCCCCA
>NW_021196851.1:0-1227 GCF_002162155.2 Triticum dicoccoides
GTATACCTCCTAATTCAGATCCGAAAGCAATATGGATTGTTTCTAGAATCGGGTCCTTTCTCGAGGAAAAGTTTCTCTCGAAAGAATTGAGTGGGAGGATGGTGGAGACTTGATGAGGTTATTGAACCGTCTCTTCAACTAGTGTGTGACAGGGCACAGGGAGTTGTTCCTGTGGCACCTACACCAATTGAAGTGGAAGCTTATGATATTGATCATGAAACTTCGGATCAAGTCACTCCCAAACCTCGTAGGATGACAAGGATGCGTACTACTTCAGAGTGGTACGTAATCCTGTCTTGAAGGTCATGTTGCTAGACAACAATGAACCTACGAGCTATGGAGAAGCGATGGTGGGCCCGGATTCCGATAAATGGCTTCAGGCCATAAAATCCGAGAGAGGATCCATGTATGAAAACAAAGTGTAGACTTTGGCAGAACGGCTCGATGGTCGTAAGGCAAATGAGTACAGATGGATTTCAAAAGGAAGACGGACAATGATGGTAAATGTCACCATTAAGAAAGCTCGACTTGTCGTTAAGATGTTTTCCGACAAGTTCAAGGAGTTGACTACGATGAGATTTTCTCACTCGTAGCGATGCTAAGAGTCTGTTGGAATTATATTAGCGATTACTGCATTATTTATGAAATCTTGCAGATAGGATGTCTAAACATTGTTTCCTCGACGATTTTAATGAGGAAAGGTTGTATGTGATACAACCGGAAGGTTTTGTCAATCCCTAAAGATGCTAATAAGTATGCAAAGCTCCAGCAATCCTTCGAAGGACTGGAGTGAGCATCTCGGAGTTGGAATGTATGCTTTGATGATGATCAAAAAATTTGGGTTTGTACAAATTTTATGAGAAACTTGTATTTCCAAAGAAGTGAGTGGGAGCACTATAGAATTTCTGATGAGTATATGTTGTTGACATATTGTTGATCAGAAATGACGTAGAATTTCTGGAAAGCATATAGGGTTATTTTGAAAGTGTTTTTCAATGGAAAGCCTGGATTAAGCTACTTGAACATTGAGCATCAAGATCTATAAGGATAGATCAAAATGCTTAATAATACTTTCAAATGAGCACATACCTTGACATGATCTTGAAGGTGTTCAAGATGGACCAGTCAAAGAAGGAGTTCTTGCCTGAGTTGTAAGGTATGAAGTTAAGACTTAAAGCTCGACCACGGCAGAATAGAGAGAAAGGACGAAGGTCGTCCCCTATGCTT
>NW_021196852.1:0-1867 GCF_002162155.2 Triticum dicoccoides
TTTTCAGTAAAATGGAACAAGATAGCAACTTGTTGGAAGTAACACATTTTGATGTGTGCAGTCCAATGAGTGCTGAGGCATGCAGTGAATATCGTTATGTTCTTACTTCACAGATGATTCGAGTAGATATTGAGTATATTTACTTGATGAAACACAAGTCTGAATTATTGAATGGTTCAAGTAATTTCAGAGTGAAGTAGAAGATCATTGTGACAAGAGGATAAAATGTCTATGATATGATCATAGAGATGAATATCTGAGTTACGAGGTTTGGCACACAATTAAGACATTATGGAAATTGTTTCGCAATTAATACCGCCTGGAACACCATAGTGTGATGGTGTGTCCGAACATCATGGTTGCACCCTATTGGATATGGTGCGTACCATGATGTCTCTTATCGAATTACCACTATTGTTCATGGGTAAGGCATTAGAGACAACCACATTCACTTTAAATAGGGCACCACATAATTCCGTTGAGATGACACCGTATGAATTATGGTTTAGAGAAACCTGAGTTGTCGTTTCTTAAAGGTTTGGGGCTGCGACGCTTATATGAAAAAGTTTCAGGATTGATAAGCTCGAACCCAAAGCGGATAAAATGCATCTTCATAGGACACCCAAAACAGTTGGGTATACCTCCTAATTCAGATCCGAAAGCAATATGAATTGTTTCTTGAATCGGGTCCTTTCTCGAGGAAAGGTTTCTCTCGAAAGAATTGAGTGGGAGGATGGTGGAGACTTGATGAGGTTATTGAACCATCACTTCAACCAGTGTGTAGCAGGGCACACGAAGTTGTTCCCGTGTCACCCACACCAATTGAAGTGGAAGCTTATGATATTGATCATGAGACTTCGGATCAAGTCACTCCCAAACCTCATAGGGTGACAAGGATACGTACTACTTCAGAGTGGTACGGTAATCCTGTCTTGAAGGTCATGTTGCTAGATAACAATGAACCTACGAGCTATGGAGAAGCGATGGTGGGCCCGGATTCCGATAAATGGCTCGAGGCCATAAAATCCGAGAGAGGATCCATGTATGAAAACAAAGTGTAGACTTTGGCAGAATGGCTCGATGGTCGTAAAGCCATTGAGATAAATGGATCTTTTAAGAAGAAGACGGACGTGGACGGTAATATCACCGTCTATGAAGCTCGACTTGTGGCAAAGAGTTTTTCACAAGTTCAAGGAGTTGACTACGATGAGATTCTCTCATTCGTAGCGATGCTTAAGTCCGTCGGAATCATGTTAGCATTAGCTGAATTTATGAAATCTGGCAGATGGATGTCATAACGAGTTTCCTTACCAGTATTCGTAAGGAAAGGTTGTATATGATACAATCAGAAGGTTTTGTCAATCCCGAAAGATGTTAATAAGTATGCAGAGCTCCAGCAATCCTTCTAAGGACTGGAGTAAGCATCTCGGAGTTGGAATATGCACTTTGATAAGATGATCAAAGATTTTGGGTTTATACAAAGTTTATGAGAAACTTGTATTTCCAAAGAAGTGAGTGGGAGCACTATAGAATTTCTGATGAGTATATGTTGTTGACATATTGATGATCAGAAATGATGTAGAATTTCTGGAAAGCATATAGGGTTATTTTGAAAGTGTTTTTCAATAGAAAACCTGGATTAAGCTACTTGAACATTGAGCATCAAGATCTATAAGGATAGATCAAAATGCTTAATAATACTTTCAAATGAGCACATACCTTGACATGATCTTGAAGGTGTTCAAGATGGATCAGTCAAAGAAGAAGTTCTTGCCTGAGTTGTAAGGTACGAAGTTAAGACTTAAAGCTCGACCACGGCAGAATAGAGAGAAAGGACGAAGGTCGTTCCCTATGCTTAAGACGTAGG
>NW_021196853.1:0-683 GCF_002162155.2 Triticum dicoccoides
CTCCAACTGAGAAGAACTGGCATAAACTCCAACACCGATAACATCATAGAAGATGCGAGTGAACTCCATTTTTGATGAACCTGAGCTTGTCACCAAGATGACCATAAGCTCCAAAACTCACAGAGAGAAGAACCAAACAAGAACCAATAATATAGTAAGAAGAGGCAGGGGAGGTATGCCAACAAATAGAGGAGTGAAACCTCCAACTGAGAAGAACCGGCATAACCTCCAACATCGAAAACATCATAGAAGATGCGAGTGAACTCCTTTTCAATGAACTCGAGATTGTCACTAAGATGACGATAAGCTCCAAAACTCACAAAGACAAGAAACAAACAAGAACCAATAATATAGTGAGAAGAGGCAGGGGAGGTATGCCAACAAATAGAGGAGTGAAACCTCCAACTGAGAAGAACCGGCATAACCTCCAACATCGAAAACATCATAGAAGATGCGAGTGAACTCTGTTTTCGATGAACTCGAGCTTGTCACCAAGATGACCATAAGCTCCAAAACTCAGAAAGAGAAGAACCAAACAAGAACTGATAATATAGGATGAAGAGGCAGGGGAGGTATGCCAACAAATAGTTAAGTGAAACCTCTAAATGAGAAGAACCGGCATAACCTCCAACATCAAAAACATCATAGAAGATGCGAGTGAACTCTGTTTTCGATGAACTCGA
>NW_021196854.1:0-1261 GCF_002162155.2 Triticum dicoccoides
TTTTTTTTTTTGCGAAAAATCACTATAATGGCGAGTGTCTCAAAACTCTTCTTAGCTCAAACTGACAGGATGGGCACGAAATTTTTTTGACCAATTTTTTTTTTTGACTGCCCGGACCCAAAAACTGGAAACGGGTCAAAAAAAACTTCCTATAATGGCACCTGTCTCAAAACACTCAGAAACACCTAAAAATAGGATAGCCAGAAAATTTTTCGAAAAATGCGTTTTCGAAAAATTTTGGGCCTAAACGGAGCGTGGCTACCCGACTCCGGCAAGGAATTTTTTTTTTCCGTAACCTACTCCGGCAAGGAAACACGAATCGGAATCTAGATGGATCTCGAAAACAAACCTAATATGACAAGAACTCTGATTGGTGGTGGATATATGGTGGTAGATGGCAGCGGTGGTGGTATATGACAGCTGTGGTGGTATATGGATACGGATTCGAAGCGGTGGCGGATAAGCGGTGGTGGTAGATGGCAGGGGTGATGATGATGGTGCGGCAGCGGCGTGACAACTTATGACCAGAACTCGAAACTCTAAAAGACTAGACTCTAAGACCAGCAACTAGAAACGACGATGCAACCGCAAATTCAACAAAGCAAAACCCTAAAAAGATTATGCAAAGGCTCAGATTGGTTCGGATATGATGAATTAACCCTAATTTTTTTTGTGGCTTTTTCGTGGACTGTAGGTATGAAGAACAGACTCGATCTAAACTACGAAAAACTGTAAAATCTCACCGAGCAACCTGGAAATCTGATACCACTTGATAGAGGCAAAGGTGTCCCGTCTTTCGATGAGATGGTGGATTTCGCTTTGGTCGAAGTCGACTTTGACGATCCGACTACGAACGTGCGAGGACGTCGCGCCTTAGCAATCGCTAAACCAACTCCGAGAGGTTATTGACCACGCCGGAGCACGATCAACCTGACCACGAGGGTCTGTTTCCTGCGAGCAAACGAAGAACAAGCAAGAAACTGAGATTGCAATCTGGATATTGCGAATATAAGATGAAAGCTTTATTGATCAAGGTGGGGTTCTGTGACGCCTTTGTCTGGTCGTTGAACACAAACGAAGTACGCGAAGTTGCAGCTATGGCGAACTTTTAATCTAAACAAAACCCAAAGTCTAAACGATGCCCTAAGGGCTGTATATATGGAGGAAGAGGGGGGAATTTCGTGGCCCTTGGTGGAGGGGTCCGAAATCAACCCTATCTCTTGTTTGCCCACACATACGGACTCTAAAAATAGCCTATACT
>NW_021196855.1:0-1780 GCF_002162155.2 Triticum dicoccoides
GAATACCCGTTAGGTATCTCGGGAACCCTGTTCACATCGTTCGGGGCCGTATGGGAAACCTCGGCCGGACTCCCTGCGGATGGAACCTGGATAGGCGATAAACCTGGACTAGAGGCTTAAGTGTTTAGGTAGGTCGTGGTCTACACCCACGTCGGCTTTCGCTTGAAGTCTGCCGAGCACATGTCGTGTGCAGACGCTAAGTGGTGGAAACATGTATGAAGAAGTACACCCCTGCAGGGTTATCATAATCTATTCGAATAGCCGCGTCCGCGGTAAAGGACTACTTGGTTGCCTATACAGTTCATAGACAAGTAAATGGAAACTACTAAAAGCCTCAAGATAAGTGTGAGTGCCGAGGATGGCTCTTCCGTAGGAAGACGGAGGCGGATCCTCGGTAGTGTATTGAAGTGGTGAGTAGTGGTGAGTAGTAGGATAGTCTAGCCAAGAGTCAAAGCTGGCTTGCTGCAATAACTCCACCAACCCTTCTTGATAATATGCATGTATGTAGGATCTGATGTAAGTCTTGCTGAGTACCTTTGTACTCATGTTGCTATAATTTACATTTTTTTTTCAGAAGACGTTGCAACCCCTTCTGATGGGTTCTATGTAGACGTTGACATCAACGAGTAGGCTAAAGGCCCAGGTGGTGACCCTGAGCTTGTGAAGGACCATGTAGTATAGCTAGGCTTTCCAAGCCTCTTTTATTTTACTAGTTGTCTGTACTCAGACAAGTTACTTCCGCTGCTGGTTTGTATGACTGTATGACTTGCATGCCGGGTCGTGAGACCCGTACCTTTGTGTATGTTATGTATGGCTCCCTGAGCCTTAAATAAAGTACTTGTGTCGTAGAGTCATGTTGTGATGCCTTGTTGTATTTGCACATATCGAGCATATTGTGTGTATGATTGAAATGCTTGGTATGTGTGGGATCTGACTATCTAGTTGTTTATCTTTAGTAGCCTCTCTTACCGGGAAATGTCTCCTAGTGTTACCGCTGAGCCATGGTAGCTTGGTACTGCTCTGGAACACTTAGGCTGGCCGGCATGTGTCCTTCTTCGTTCCTGTGTCTGTCCCTTCGGGGAAATGTCACGCATTGAGTACCGGAGTCCTGTTAGCCCGCTACAGCCCGGTTTACCGGAGTCCTGCTAGCCCAGTGCTATAGCCCGGACCCACTTGCTGATGACCGACACGTTCGAAGCTGGGTCATGGATGCCTGTCCCTGTAAGTCTGTGCCACTTTTGGTTTACGACTAGTCATGTCAGCCCGGGCTCCTTATCATATTGATGCTAGCGACACTGTCATATACGTGAGCCAAAAGGCGCAAACGGTCCCGGGCAAAGGTAAGACGACACCCGTGGGAATACCGTGCGTGAGGCCGCAAAGTGATATGAGGTGTTACCGGCTAGATCAATGTGACATCGAGTCGGGGTCCTGACAGCGTTGGCATCAGAGCCGGACTGCCTGTAGGTTCTCCAAGCCAAACTGGTCGATGTTGAGTCTAGAAATTCTTTAGTTATATGTAGGGGAATTGTTTGTGGGTTGGGACGTAAGGCTCTTTTTACTCCTTTATCTAATGACATTCTGATCTGAGTCAGTCCATTCTTCCACCGGGGGTTAAGGAATTAGGATCTATTCTCTCTATCAGGATCACGTGTTACTAATCAGTAGTACCTTATAAGTTTGATGGATACAAGCCTAGTTCAATCCTATTACCACATTATGTTGTTAGGATGGTCTCAGAACTTTGATATGATGATGTTGAGTGTGTACGAAATCCTTT
>NW_021196856.1:0-1313 GCF_002162155.2 Triticum dicoccoides
TTCTTGGCGTCAGTAGAAACTTCCTCAGTTGCATATCGGGCGAGATTACCAAACTCCCTGCTATAGGCATCCACAGAAAGTCGGCCTTGGGTGAAACTGCAAAATTCTTCACGTTTACGGTCCATGAGACCCTCCGGAATGTGATGTTCACGGAAAGCCTCGCTGAATTCAGCCCAAGTAGTGACATGGCCCGCTGGGCGCATAGCTCCATAATTCTCCCACCATAGACTGGCGGGGCCTTCAAGATGATATGCAGCAAAGGTGACCTTGTCAGCCTCCGCTACCAGCGCGGAACGCAGTTTGTGAGAGATACTGCGAAGCCAGTCATCAGCGTCGAGGGGCTCGACGGAGTGGTGGAACGTGGGTGGATGCAATTTGATAAAATCACTGAGTGACACCACGTTAGCCCTCTGATGGTGTGCTGTATTCTGTTCAATACGCTCCAACAAACAGTTTGTCTCCCGCTTGTTTCTCTCAGCTTCCATCATCACCTCGGCTAGTGAAGGAGGATGAGGCAGATTTTCATTCCTGGCTTCACTGCCTTCGGCCTGCTCTTGGGAAGCAGGGTTAGCGCGCGTGTTGACCATCCTAGGTGGACAAGACAATGATTTAGTCAGGATGGTAAAATTCCGACATAGGATATAGAATGTAAGGAATAACTCGAAATGCAAGATGATCATCCGTATGACATGGTAGATACAGCAACTGCTTTTTTTATTCCATCGTCATACACACCATACAGGGTTTAGTACAAGACCAAACAAAGTACTATTACGGTGAAAAGAGGATTACATCTCATCGGAGGCATTCCAAGCTCCTATACATTATTTTTCTACACCTCCGGAAGGAGTACAAACTAGGTCATATCCCACGAGTCACGCGGGACGATAGACGACACAGCTAGTGCGAACTAGTGATACTACCACTAACTCAGACCGATCCGTAGTAGTCCTCGTAGAAGTCACCTCCATAGCCTGGAAGCTCAACATGTTCATCCGGAAACAGACGATCTCGCGGAGCTTGTGGACCATAGGGGCTAGGATGAGGTCGTGGACCAACAAACGGTGGCCTGCGGGGACCGCGAGGTGGGGTGATGCCTCCTACATCACGCCAAACCATCACGTCTGGCAGAGCAGATCTCACAGGATAGAGATCGCGCATATCTGAATATCCAGCTTGCACCGCCGGTGCGAACCGAGTCAAAGTGGCCCAGTGGTCAGCACGGGTGTTGAAGAGCTCTAGCCTTAAGGCCCGATTTTCACGGTCCTTATCCTCGAGCATCTCAGCAGTGGTGCGAGTCCGTGAATCCTCCT
>NW_021196857.1:0-998 GCF_002162155.2 Triticum dicoccoides
AAGAACTCCTTCTTTGACTGATCCATCTTGAACACCTTCAAGATCATGTCAAGGTATGTGCTCATTTGAAAGTATTATTAAGCATTTTGATCTATCCTTATAGATCTTGATGCTCAATGTTCAAGTAGCTTAATCCAGGCTTTCCATTGAAAAACACTTTCAAAATAACCCTATATGCTTTCTAGAAATTCTACATCATTTCTGATCAACATGTATTCATCAGAAATTCTATAGTGCTCCCACTCACTTCTTTGGAAATACAAGTTTCTTATAAACTTTGTATAAATCCAAAATCTTTGATCATCTCATCAAAGCGTACATTCCAACTCCGAGATGCTTACTCCAGTCCTTAAAAGGATCGCTGGAGCTAGCATACCTTTTAGCATCCTTAGGATCGACAAAACTTTTCTGATTGTATTGCATACAACCTTTCCTTACGAAAACTAGTAAGGAAACTTGTCTTGACATCCATCTGCCAGATTTCATAAATGCAGCTAATGCTAACATGATTTCGACGGACTTTAAGCATCGCTACGAGTGAGAAAATCTCATCGTAGTCAACTCCTTGAACTTGTCGGAAAACACTTCGCCACAAATCGAGCTTCATAGATGGTGACATTACCATCCACGTCCGTCTTCTTCTTAAAAGATCCATTTATCTCAATGGATTGCCGATCATCGGGCAAGTCCATCAAAGTCCATGCTTTGTTCTGATATATGGATACTATCTTGGATTTCATGGCTTCTAACCATTTGTCGGAATTCGGGCCCACCATCGCTTCTCCATAGCTCGTAGGTTCATTGTTGTCTAGCAACATGACCTTCAAGACAGGATCACCTTACCACTCCGAAGTAGTACGTGTCCTTGTCGTCCTACGAGGTTTGGTAGTGACTTGATCCGAAGTTTCATGATCAATATCATAAGCTTCCACTTCAATTGGTGTAGGTGCCACAGGAACAACTTCCTGTGCCCTGCCACACACTAGTTGAAGAGACGG
>NW_021196858.1:0-1098 GCF_002162155.2 Triticum dicoccoides
TGCATTCCTGAATGGATTTCTGGAAGAAGAGTTGTATATGATGCAACCGGAAGGTTTTGTCGATCCAAAGGGAGCTAACAAAGTGTGCAAGCTCCAGCGATCCATTTATGGACTGGTGCAAGCCTCTCGGAGTTGGAATAAACGTTTTGATAGTGTGATCAAAGCATTTGGTTTTATACAGACTTTCGGAGAAGCCTGTATTTACAAGAAAGTGAGTGGGAGCTCTGTAGCATTTCTGATATTATATGTGGATGACATATTACTGATTGGAAATGATATAGAATTTCTGGATAGCATAAAGGGATACTTGAATAAAAGTTTTTCAATGAAAGACCTCGGTGAAGCTGCTTACATATTAGGCATTAAGATCTATAGAGATAGATCAAAACGCTTAATTGGACTTTCACAAAGCACATACCTTGACAAAATTTTGAAGAAGTTCAAAATAGATCAAGCGAAGAAAGGGTTCTTGCCTGTGTTACAAGGTATGAAATTGAGTAAGACTCAATGCCCGACCACTGCAGAAGATAGAGAGAATATGAAAGATGTTCCCTATGCATCAGCCATAGGATCTATCATGTATGCAATGCTGTGTACCAGACCTGATGTATGCCTTTCTATAAGTTTAGCAGGGAGGTACCAAAGTAATCCAGGAGTGGATCACTGGACAGCGGTCAAGAACATCCTGAAATACCTGAAAAGGACTAAGGATATGTTTCTCGTATATGGAGGTGACAAAGAGCTCATCGTAAAAGGTTACGTTGATGCAAGCTTTGACACTGATCCGGACGATTCTAAATCGCAAACCGGATACGTGTTTACATTAAACGGTGGAGCTGTCAGTTGGTGCAGTTCTAAACAAAGCGTCGTAGCGGGATCTACATGTGAAGCGGAATACATAGCTGCTTCGGAAGCAGCAAACGAAGGAGTCTGGATGAAGGAGTTCATATCCGATCTAGGTGTCATACCTAGTGCATCGGGTCCAATGAAAATCTTTTGTGACAATACTGGTGCAATTGCCTTGGCAAAGGAATCCAGATTTCACAAAAGGACCAAACACATCAAGAGACGCTTCAACTCCATCCGGGATCTAGTCCA
>NW_021196859.1:0-1385 GCF_002162155.2 Triticum dicoccoides
TTGAAAATTGCCCTATAGTGCCGGTTTGTGTCACAAACCGGTACTATAGGTCAGACCCCTTTAGTACCGGTTCGTGCCACGAACCGGTACTAAAGGTGATCGTGGGGCCCCGGCCTGACGCCAGCCTGCCACAACCCCTTTAGTACCGGTTCGTGGCACGAACCGGTACTAAAGGTTCAACACGAACCGACATTAATGCAAATCCGTTCGAACCGGCACTAATGGTACCATTAGTACCGGGCCAAAATCAAACCGGCACTAATGTGCTTCACGTTTAACCCTTTTTCTACTAGTGTAGTAACACAAAAAAGCAGGGTACTGTCATGCGAAAAGTATCAAGAAGATTAGAAACAAACAGAAAAATAAGAATAGAAATATAAAGAGCAACCAGGGGACTCACCTGTGCCCTATGGCATGTCCATTCCCTCACAAAATAGATCCCACTGGCTAAAGTACTTGCAGTCCCTGCCTCAAACGTGGCTATCTGGCTGAGATTTAAATAATATAAGAGGGGATTGAGTTGACAAGATGCATGCATATTGTAGGGATTCTTCTCATCATACATGGAGGCGGGGAGCTGGGGACACGTGAGATTCCAGTGCAATGAAGGTGGAGAAGATGAAGAGGAAGAGTATAGCCTGAAGGTGTTGTATCTGTCTTGACGACATTGACGATGCGGGCGTGCCGCATGGCCGACCTGGCGAGCCTCCTGCCCATCCAGGTTCCACTGCATGCGCGCCGGCCGAGACCTACTCTTTGTTTCGCCGGGTGGAGCGACCAATCCTGCACGATCGGAGACGGCGGCGGCGTCGCACGGGCGAAGAAGAAGACATCGATCGCACGCATGGCCGAGCAGCGTGAAGACTCCCTCAACTTCGGCGGAGAGGTTCTTGTCCGATTGGATGAAGAGATCGCGTTTGACGGTGTCAACCGTGGAATACCATGAAGGCATGCCAGTATCCCAAGCGGTCCATGCTCCCGCACACGGCAGCGTGGACGTCGGCGGCGAGCACGTTCGCTGCGCCGGCGAGCGACGTGAAGAGACGCTGGGCCACGTCTTTGTTCGTATCAAGGTGTCGTTTTTGCGGAATTTTTTTGAAAGGATTTTTGGGAGGAATATCCAAGATGGTCTAGCTTTATTTTTTTGGTTTTCTACCTTGATTAGCGGAAGCAGTAACTACCTGATGCATGCGACCCTGTTCTCTCGCGTGGTAAGCTTCCACCGATTGCTCCGCATGCATGGTACTTTCTCTTTTTTAAACGCCTAATTTATTCTCCACGGGGTGTTTGTTTCCTAGTTTGTAGGATACGAACGGGATGCGGGGCGTGGAGCGCTTGCAGCAGAGTTTTCGTCCGCCTGGACAAATCGCTAAACACAGTTTTGA
>NW_021196860.1:0-855 GCF_002162155.2 Triticum dicoccoides
CCCGAAGAGGGGAACGGCGACGTGGCGGCGATGCAGGGCTTCCGGGGAGCTGTGGAGCGGTGGGGAGGAAGAGGGAGTCGAGGCGGAGCTCCTGAGCTAGTCGGGGGAGCGAGGGGTGGTCGGAGACGGTGGCTATGGCGAACGGCGGCGAGTGTGGTGCTCGGCCGTGTGAGAGAGAGAGCGAGGGAGAGGAGAGGAGAGCCGGGGGAAGAGTGAGAGAGAGCAGGGGGGAGGGCGTGGCGTCGTCCAGGGCGTCGAGCGAGGAGGGGAGGCCAGGCAAGCAGGCGAGCAGGTGGCGTGGCGCGGTGGCGCGCGCGCGCGCCGGCCACACTCCCCTCCCTCTGTCGGGACGAAGACGACAGAGGAGGGAGGTGGGCTGGGCCGGCTGCTGGCTGGGCCAGCCAGCTGGCTGGCCGCGCAGTGGAGGAGCCCAGGTAAGCTCCTCCTGTTATATATTTTTCTGTTTTTTAATTTCTGACATTTGTTTTGATTTAAATAATATATTAAATCATTTATTTAACTTATGCCAATTTTTGCAGGAGCTATTTATATTATTCCAGAGCTCTTTTATAATTGGCATAATATTTGGGCATATATTAATATATATAATTAATATATTTCCAATGCAAATATTTATGCATTAATTCCAAATGCCCAAAATAAATGTCCATGAGCCACTAAAAATATTGGTTTGATTTTTATCTCTGTCCAATATTTTCAGAGAGCAACATGAGCATTTTCTTGGATCCTTTTGGAGAAATTTTTATTTGGGTCATTTTCAAAATGGTTCTGAGGGTTTCACAGATCCCCATTTCAAGTTTCTGATGAAAGAGTAAACATGATGCAACACTCTAA
>NW_021196861.1:0-1087 GCF_002162155.2 Triticum dicoccoides
AAGGTTACTAATAACCTAAGGGAGCTAGCAATTACTATCAACATGAAGTAAGTAGGGTGGATCTCGGGTTCAAAACCCAGAAATAGAATACCTACTACTAAGTAGCATCACGAGATGCTTTCGAGAGTGATGGCCAGAACCTTCACACTGAGAACACAAAACATTGCTAGATTTCTAGGTGACTCCCTAAACACCTAGGGTCATAATAATTATTCCAACATAAATGTCAAGGCAATAGAATACCTCAACTCAACAATTAGTGTGATTGAGCTGGCATAAAGGAACATCGAAACCAGAGGGAAAGGATTTTTGCAAATGCATCAGACTATTTAGAAACCTGGGATGACTCGGACAGCATAACGGCTGTAAATGCTCAGAAAGATTTGAGACATTCACAAAAATGGTGGCATAACCACTCAGAAGCACAATATCAAGATTTCGAGATCAACAATTAACATACAGAAGTAGTAGAAACTGAAACGAGGCTTAAGTCCAACAATCTATAAGTCTACAGATTAGTAACACGTGATCCTGATAAAAAGAAGAGATAGCCTAGTTCTTAATCCCCGCAGGAAAGATAAGATGACTTAGATCAGAAGGCATAAGGTATAAGGAGTAAAAAGAGCCTTACGTTCCATCCCACAATCAATTCCCTTACATAACTAAAGAATATCTAGACTCAACTTCGACCAGTTTGGCTTGGTAATCCTACAGGCAGTCAAGCTCTGATACCAACGCTGTCAGGACCCCGACTCAATGCCACATCGATCTAGCATGTAACACCTCATATCACTTTGCGGCCTCACGCACGGTATCCCCACGGGTGTCGCATTACCTTTGCCCGGGACCGTTTGCGCCTTTTGGCACACGTATATGACAGTGTCGCTAGCATCCATATGATAAGGAGCCCGGGCTGACATGGCTAGTCGTAAACCCAAAGTGGCACAGACTTACAGGGACAGGCATCCATGACCCAGCATCGAACGTGTCGGTCATCAGCGAGTGAATCCAGGCTGTAGCACTGGGCTAGCAGGACTCCGGTATTCATCGCGTGACATTTCCCCGAAGGGACAGACACAGGAACGAA
>NW_021196862.1:0-1127 GCF_002162155.2 Triticum dicoccoides
ATCTCCAGGTGCAAACACAACATGTTTTCTACCCTTATCTCCAGCAAGTTTATATTTAGCATTCATGCGCTCAATGTTTTCCTTAGTTAACTCATGCATTTTTAAAATCAATTCAGCACGTTGTTTAGCATCAAAATTAACCTTCTCCGAAGATGGAAGAGGCAACAAATCAATAGGTGCATGAGGTAGGAAACCATACACAACTTCAAAAGGGCACATCTTAGTAGTAGAATGCAATGAACGATTATAAGCAAATTCAATATGAGGCAAGCATTCCTCCCACATTTTCTTATTATTCTTCAAAACAGCCCTAAGCATAGTAGACAACGTTCTATTGACTACTTCAGTTTGTCCATCAGTTTGGGGGTGACAAGTAGTACTAAAAAGCAGTTTAGCCCCCAACTTAGCCCATAAACATCTCCAAAAGTGGCTAAGAAATCTAGTATCACGATCTGAAACAATAATATTTGGCACACCATGCAAGCGAATAATTTCACGAAAGAACAAATCAGCAACATTAACAGCATCATCGCTTTTATGACATGGTATAAAGTGTGCCATTTTCGAGAATCTATCCACGACAACAAGTACGCTATCCCTCCCCTTCTTTGTTCGAGGTAAACCTAAAACAAAGTCCATAGATATATCCTCCCAAGGAACACTAGGTACAGGCAAAGGCATATATAAACCATGAGGATTGAGTCGTGACTTAGCTTTTTGACATGTAGTGCAGCGAGCAATAAAACGCTCAACATCCCGTCTCATCTTTGGCCAAAAGAAATGTGTTGCAAGTACGTCCTCCGTCTTCTTCACGCCAAAGTGTCCCATTAATCCTCCTCCATGCGCCTCCTGCAACAACAAAAGACGAACGGAGCTAGCTGGAATGCATAGCTTGTTAGCACGAAACACAAATCCATCGTTAACAACAAACTTGTTCCACATTCTTCCTTCTTTACAATTCTGCATTACATCTTTAAAATCAGCATCATGCACATATTGATCTTTGATGGTCTCCAAACCAAATATTTTGAAGTCAAGTTGTGAAAGCATAGTATAGCGACGAGACAATGCATCAGCAATAACATTTTCTTTTCCCTTCTTGTGTTTAATGACATAAGGGAAAGTCT
>NW_021196863.1:0-1103 GCF_002162155.2 Triticum dicoccoides
TTATTGCTCTACGTGATGCACGTTTGTTTGGTAACCTTGGGAAGTGCACCTTTTGCACCGACCGAGTATCTTTTCTTGGCTATGTTGTTACTCCACAGGGAATTGAAGTTGACAAAGCCAAGATTGAAGCTATTGAGAGTTGGCCGCAGCCCAAAACGGTCACACAAGTGAGGAGTTTTCTTGGCCTCGCTGGATTCTATAGGCGTTTTGTGAGAGATTTCAGCACCATTGCTGCACCTCTCAACGAGCTTACAAAGAAGGATGTGCCTTTTGTTTGGGGTACCGCACAGGAAGAAGCCTTCACGGTATTGAAAGATAAGTTGACACATGCTCCTTTACTCCAACTTCCTGATTTTAATAAGACTTTTGAGCTTGAATGTGATGCTAGTGGAATTGGATTAGGAGGTGTGTTATTACAAGATGGCAAACCTGTTGCATATTTTTCTAAAAAATTGAGTGGGCCTAGTCTGAATTATTCTACTTATGATAAAGAATTATATGCTCTTGTTCGGACTTTAGAAACATGGCAACATTATTTATGGCCCAAAGAATTTGTTAAACATTCTGATCATGAATCTTTGAAACATATTAAAAGTCAAGCTAAACTGAATCGTAGACATGCTAAATGGGTTGAATTCATTGAGACTTTCCCTTATGTCATTAAACACAAGAAGGGAAAAGAAAATGTTATTGCTGATGCATTGTCTCGTCGCTATACTATGCTTTCACAACTTGACTTCAAAATATTTGGTTTGGAGACCATCAAAGATCAATATGTGCATGATGCTGATTTTAAAGATGTAATGCAGAATTGTAAAGAAGGAAGAATGTGGAACAAGTTTGTCGTTAACGATGGATTTGTGTTTCGTGCTAACAAGCTATGCATTCCAGCTAGCTCCGTTCATCTTTTGTTGTTGCAGGAAGCGCATGGAGGAGGATTAATGGGACATTTTGGCGTGAAGAAGACGGAGGACGTACTTGCTACACATTTCTTTTGGCCAAAGATGAGACGGGATGTTGAGCGTTTTATTGCTCGATGCACTACATGTCAAAAAGCTAAGTCACGACTCAATCCTCATGGTTTATATATGCCTTTGCCTGTA
>NW_021196864.1:0-1374 GCF_002162155.2 Triticum dicoccoides
AAACACAGAACTCAGTTCCTGAGGACGGCTTCAATGAGACAACCCACCATGTACTCCTACATGGCCTCTCACCGCTACCTTTACCAAATCGTGTTCACACACTTAACTCACACACAGTAGGACATGTTCACACACCTCTGATTCATCCCCGATGAATCAGACCTGACTCAACTCTAAGCAGTAGCAGGCATGACAAACAAGCATGAATGAGTAGGCACAACAGGGCTCAAACAACTCCTACTCATGCTAGTGGGTTTCATCTATTTACTGTGGCAATGACAGGTCATGCAAAGGATAAAGGGGTTCAGCTACCGCAGCAAGTAACAGATGAATCGGGGTTGTCCTAATGCAGTAAAAGAGAGCAGGAGCGAGAGAGTAGGATTGTATCGGAATGAACAAGGGGGTTTTGCTTTCCTGGCACTTCTGAAGATAACATTGAGTCTTCATCAGTGTCAACGATCGCATCATCGGTATCACGTCTATCGAGAGGGGACAAATACCGGCAACACAGAAGGGAACTCAATCAATGCAATGCACAATATGATAAATGATCATGACATGGCAAAATGAATGTGTGTTGGGCTAATGCAACTAAAACCAGATTAAATGGAGTTGGTTTGAATCCAAGATTCAAATTCAAACTCCATATGTGATTATTCAAATGCCATTTAAATGATTTGTGCTAAACAGCACCTATAAGTTGTTCTAACATGCATGAAAATGGTACATGTGGATTCCTTGAATTTTTCTGATAATTTTTCATATATAAATTATTTAATTTGGAGCTACGGTTGAATTTCTATGAATTTTAGAAGTTTTAGGCATTTTCTGGAATTTCCTGATTATTTTTAAATCCAGAAAGTATTACTGCGTCATACTGACGTCACGATGACGTCAGCAGGTCAACGTGGCACAGCCCGGTCAACCCCTGACCGGTGGGTCCCGAGTGTCAGTGTCTAACTAACTAATCTAACTTAGTCAATACTAACCTAACTTGATTAGCCGGGCGGGGCCCGCATGTCAGTGAGAGAGAGGGGGGTCAAACCCGGGTCAACTCGCCGGAGTTGACCCGCGGCTCGTCGCCGGCGAGGCCAGGGACGGCGGAGAGCGCCGGGATTCGCCCTCCGATGACCAAAAGAGCGGCGGAGGGGCTCTACGGGATGCCCAGACTCGCGCGCATCTAACAGGGCGGACGGGAGAAGCTAAGGTGGCCGGAGGCGACGGCAATCATGACGACGGCGGCGGCCGGAGTTCGGGTGAGGCGCGGGCGGTGGCTACGGTGCGCCACAGGAGCGATAGACTAGGGTTTTGGGATCCTGGCGTGGTGCTGAGCATGGTGGTGTGCTTGGACGTGACGCGCGTGAGCTCTAGCCA
>NW_021196865.1:0-1121 GCF_002162155.2 Triticum dicoccoides
GACAAAACTTTTCTGATTGTATTGCATACAACCTTTCCTTACGAAAACTAGTAAGGAAACTTGTCTTGACATCCATCTGCCAGATTTCATAAATGAAGCTAATGCTAACATGATTCCGACGGACTTAAGCATCGCTACGGATGAGAAAATCTCATCGTAGTCAACTCCTTGAACTTGTGAAAAACTCTTCGCCACAAGTCGAGCTTCATGGATGGTGACATTTCCATCCACGTCCGTCTTCTTCTTAAAAGATCCATTTATCTCAATGGATTGCCGATCATCGGGCAAGTCCATCAAAGTCCATGCTTTGTTCTGATATATGGATACTATCTCGGATTTCATGGCTTCTAACCATTTGTCGGAATTCGGGCCCACCATCGCTTCTCCATAGCTCGTAGGTTCATTGTTGTCTAGCAACATGACCTTCAAGACAGGATTACATACCACTCTGAAGTAGTACGCATCCTTGTCATCCTACGAGGTTTGGGAGTGACTTGATCCGAAGTTTCATGATCAATATCATAAGCTTCCACTTCAATTGGTGTAGGTGCCACAGGAACAACTCCCTGTGCCCTGTCACACACTAGTTGAAGAGACGGTTCAATAACCTCATCAAGTCTCCACCATCCTCCCACTCAACTCTTTCGAGAGAAACCTTTCCTCGAGAAAGGACCCGATTCTAGAAACAATCCAAATTGCTTTCGGATCTGAATTAGGAGGTATACCCAACTGTTTTGGGTTTCCTATGAAGATGCATTTTATCCGCTTTGGGTTCGAGCTTATCAACCTGAAACCTTTTCATATAAGCGTCGCAGCCCCAAACTTTTAAGAAACGACAACTTAGGTTTCTCTAAACCATAATTCATACGGTGTCATCTCATCGGAATTACGTGGTGCCCTATTTAAAGTGAATGTGGTTGTCTCTAATGCCTAACCCATGAACGATAGTGGTAATTCGATAAGAGACATCATGGTACGCACCATATCCAATAGGGTGCAACTATGATGTTCGGACACACCATCACATTATGGTGTTCCAGGCGGTATTAATTGCGAAACAATTTCCACAATGTCTTAATTGTGTGCCAAAACTCGTAACTCAGATATTCATCTTTATGATC
>NW_021196866.1:0-1119 GCF_002162155.2 Triticum dicoccoides
TAGAAACTTTATTTTCTTGTTACGATGATTTTCAACTTCACTCTGAAATTCTTTGAACTTTTCAAATGTTTCAGACTTATGTTTCATTAAGTAAATATACCCATATCTGCTTAAATCATCTGTGAAGGTGAGAAAATAACGATATCCGCCACGAGCCTCAATATTCATCGGGCCACATACATCGGTATGTATGATTTCCAACAAATCTGTTGCTCTCTCCATAGTACCGGAGAACGGTGTTTTAGTCATCTTGCCCAAGAGGCACGGTTCGCAAGTACCAAGTGATTCATAATCAAGTGGTTCCAAAAGTCCATCGGTATGGAGTTTCTTCATGCGCTTTATACCGATATGACCTAAACGACAGTGCCACAAATAAGTTGCACTTTCATTATCAACTCTGCATCTTTTGGCTTCAACATTATGAATATGTGTATTACTACTATCGAGATTCAATAAAAATAGACCATTCTTCAAGGGTGCATGACCATAAAAGATATTACTCATATAAATAGAACAACCATTATTCTCTGATTTAAATGAATAACCGTCTCGCATTAAACAAGATCCAGATATAATGTTCATGTTCAACGCTGGCACCAAATAACAATTACTTAGGTCTAATATTAATCCCGAAGGTAGATGTAGAGGTAGCGTGCCGACTGCGATCACATCGACTTTGGAACCGTTTCCCACGCGCATCGTCACCTCGTCCTTTGCCAGTGCCCGCTTATTCTGCAGTCCCTGTTTCGAGTTGCAAATATTAGCAACAGAACCAGTATCAAATACCCAGGTGCTACTGCGAGCTCTAGTAAGGTACACATCAATAACATGTATATCACATATACCTTTGTTCACCTTGCCATCCTTCTTATCCGCCAAATACTTGGGGCAGTTCCGCTTCCAGTGACCAGTCTGCTTGCAGTAGAAGCACTCAGTTTCAGGCTTAGGTCCAGACTTAGGTTTCTTCTCTTGAGCAGCAACTTGCTTGCCGTTCTTTTTGAAGTTCCCCTTTTTCTTCCCTTTGCCCTTTTTCTTGAAACTAGTGGTCTTGTTAACCATCAACACTTGATGCTCCTTCTTGATTTCTACCTCCGCAGCTTTCAGCATTGCGAAGAGCTC
>NW_021196867.1:0-5625 GCF_002162155.2 Triticum dicoccoides
TCAAAAGACTTGTCAATGGCACACATGCATATGGGATACCTTCTTTCATTTTTTGCAGGGCATGCAGTTGTTCTTTATAAAAAAAATACAAGGAAAAGATGGTAAAAAGCCATACAAAACATTTTCCTTTTATAAAAGGCTGCACAAAATAATTTCCTTTTATAATCAGTTGCCGGTTACTACTGAAACTGGGATATGGCATCATTAATAGGCCGCAGTGGCGGATCCAGGAATTTAACAATGGGTGTTCAAAAAAAATTCACCCTAACAGAGGAGCCAATTGGTTCACGGCTCAATGTCAGGTTCTACAATTGGACTTGTGTTCATAGCACTAAAAATTTGTAGCCGTTGCGGATTCTGAACTGAAGGGGAGATCATAGTGCGATGAAGTTGATTGGATGAGGAACTGTTCTACACCTGCACTTGCTGCTCAACTTGAATACATGCCATAGATTTCTTCCCAGCTCTACTCCATAATGTTTTCAAATCAATTTTCTTCCTCTTGAGGTTTGAATGCTCTACTGCCTACAATTCAAATACCATTCATTTGTTATTTTTCTGCTAATAGATCAACATATCCTAACTCCTTTCAGTGACATCTATAGCTATTTCTCGCTGAATCGAATAGAAACTACACATTCAGTTGGGATTTCACAATGAATCAAATTAAGGAATGAAATTTCGGAGTTGAAACTTGGAAGAGATTAATTTTGGGTGTACATCTGTACACCCTTGCCCCATGCTGGATCCGCCCCTGGTAGGCCGTTGATGGATCTCCTCAAAGAACACACTATATACATGTGCACCTCTGAATCTGAGGCCTCCTTCCATGCCTTGAAGAAGGCGCTCGTTAAGGCTCCAGTTCTCGCGTTTTCCAAATTCTCCAAGACTCTCGTCCTCGGGACCAACACAATCGACAAAGGGATCTGAGCCATGATCTTAGTCGGGCACATGGACCGCGCAGCTAGGGCATCTCATGTTGGGGAACACAGTAATTTCAAAAAAAAATTACGCACACGCAAGATCATGGTGATGCATATCAACGAGAGAGAAGAGTGTTGTCTAAGCGGAAGCGTTATGACAACGCAGTTGATGTAGTCGTACGTCTTCACGATCCGACCGATCCTAGTACCGAAAGTACGGCACCTCCGCGATCTGCACACGTTCGGCTCGGTGATGTCCCATGAACTCTCGATCCAGCTGACTGTCGAGGGAGAGTTTCGTCAGCACGATGACATGATGACAGTGATGATGAAGCTACCGGCGTAGGGCTTCGCCTAAGCACTACAACGATATGAGTGAGGTGGATTATGGTGGAGGGGGGGCACCACACACGACTGAAAACAATCAACTTGTGTGTCCTTGGGTGCCCCCTACCCCGTATATAAAGGAGCAAGGGGGGAGTCCGGCCGGCCCTAGTGGCGCGCCAAGGGAGGAGGAATCCTCCTCCTAGTAGGAGTAGGATTCCTCCTTTCCTAGTCCTACTAGGAGGGGACGGGGAAGGAAGGAGGAGAGAGGAGAAGGAAAGGGGGGGGGGGGCGCCCCCCTCCCTAGTCCAATTCGGACTCCCTATAGGGAGGGGGCGCGGTTGCCCGTTGTGGGCTGCCTCCCCTCTTCTCTATGGCCCATGAAGGCCCAACTTTCCTTCAGGGGGTTCCGGTAACCCTTCGGCATTCCGGTTTTTTCCGAAATCATCTGGAACACTTCCGATGTCCAAATATAGCCGTCCAATATATCGATCTTTATGTTTCGACCATTTCGAGACTCCTCGTCATGTCCGTGATCATATTCGCGACTCAAAAATACCTTTGGTACATCAAAACACATAAACTCATAATACCGATCATCACCGAACGTTAAGCGTGCGGACCCTACGGGTTCGACAACTATGTAGACATGACCGAGACACGTCTCCGGTCAATAACCAATAGTAGAACCTGGATGTTCATATTGGCTCCCACATATTCTACGAAGATCTTTATCGGTCAAACCGCATAACGAAATACGTTGTTCCCTTTGTCATCGGTATGTTACTTGCCCGAGATTCGATCATCGGTATCTCAATACCTAGTTCAATCTCGTTACCGGCAAGTCTCTTTACTCGTTCCGTAATGCATCATCCCGCAACTAACTCATTAGTCACATTGCCTGCAAGGCTTATAGTGATGTGCTTTACCGAGAGGGCCCAGAGATACCTCTCCGATACTCGGAGTGGCAAATCCTAATCTCGATCTATGCCAACTCAACAAACACCATCGGAGACACCTGTAGAGCATCTTTATAGTCACCCAATTACGTTGTGACGTTTGATAGCATATTAAGTGTTCCTCCGGTATTCGGGAGTTGCATGATCTCATAATCATAGGAACATGTATAAGTTATGGAGAAAGCAATAGCAACAAACTAAATGATCATCGTGCTAAGCTAACGGATGGGTCAAGTCAATCACATCATTCTCTAATGATGTGATCCCGTTAATCAAATGATAACTCATGTTTATGGTTAGGAAACATAACCATCATTGATTCAACGAGCTAGTCAAGTAAAGGCATACTAGTGACACTTTGTTTGTCTATGTATTCACACATGTATTATGTTTCGGTTAATACAATTCTAGCATGAATAATAAACATTTATCATGATATTGTTGGGGAACGTTGCAGAAAAATAAAAATTCTCTACGGTTTCACCAAGATCCATCTATGAGTTCATCTAGCAACGAGTGATCGGATTGCATCTACATACCTTTGTAGATCATGTGCGGAAGCGTTCAAAGAACGGGGATGAGGAAGTCGTACTCGACGTGATCCAAATCACCGGAGATCCTAGCGCCGAACGGACGGCACCTCCGTGTTCAACACACGTACGGTCAGCGTGAAGTCTCCTCCTTCTTGATCCAGCAAGGGGGAAGGAGAGGTTGATGAAGATCCAGCAGCACGACGGCGTGGTGGTGGATGCAGGGGTCACCGCAGCAGGGCTTCGCTGTTCTACTACGAGAGGGAGAGGTGTTGCAGGGGAGAGGGAGGCGCCAAGACTCAAAGGTGCAGCTGCCCCCTCCCTCCCCCCCTTTATATAGGCCCCCTAGGGGGTGCGCCGGCCCTAGGAGATCCCTAGGAGATGGGATCTCCTAGGGGGCGGCGGCGAAGGGGTGGAGTGCCCCCCAAGCCAGGTGGGGCGCCCCCCCACCCTAGGGTTCCCAACCCTAGGCGCATGGGGTGGGCCAAGGGGGACGCACCAGCCCACTATGGGCTGGTTCCCCTCCCTACTTTGGCCCATGGGGCCCTCCGGGATGGGTGACCCCACCCTGTGGACCCCCGGGACCCTTCCGGTGGTCCCGGTACAATACCGGTGACCCCCGAAACTCTCCCGGTGGCCGAAACTGCACTTCCTATATATAATTCTTCACCTCCGGACCATTCCGGAACTCCTCGTGACATCCAGGATCTCATCCGGGACTCCGAACAACTTTCGGGTTACTGCACATTCATATCTCTACAACCCTAGCGTCACCGAACCTTAAGTGTGTAGACCCTACGGGTTCGGGAGACATGTAGACATGACCGAGATGGCTCTCCGGTCAATAACCAACAGCGGGATCTGGATACCCATGTTGGCTCCCACATGCTCCTCGATGATCTCATCGGATGAACCACGATGTCGAGGATTCACGCAACCCCGTATACAATTCCCTTTGTCAATCGGTACGTTACTTGCCTGAGATTCGATCGTCGGTATCCCAATACCTCGTTCAATCTCGTTACCGGCAAGTCACTTTACTCGTACCGTAATGCATGATCCCGTGACCAGACACTTGGTCACTTTGAGCTCATTGTGATGATGCATTACCGAGTGGGCCCAGAGATACCTCTCCGTCATACGGAGTGACAAATCCCAGTCTTGATCCGTGTCAACCCAACAGACACTTTCGAAGATACCCGCAGTATACCTTTATAGTCACCCAGTTACGTTGTGACGTTTGGTACACCCAAAGCACTCCTACGGTATCCGGGAGTTACACGATCTCATGGTCTAAGGAAAAGATACTTGACATTGGAAAAACTCTAGCAAACGAACTATACGATCTTGTGCTATGTTTACGATTGGGTCTTGTCCATCACATCATTCTCCTAATGATGTGATCCTGTTATCAATGACATCCCCATGTCCATAGCCAGGAAACCATGACTATTTGTTGATCAACGAGCTAGTCAACTAGAGGCTCACTAGGGACACATTGTGGTCTATGTATTCACACATGTATTACGATTTCCGGATAATAAAATTATAGCATGAATAATAGACAATTATCATGAACAAGGAAATATAATAATAATCCTTTTATTATTGCCTCCAGGGCATATTTCCAACAGTCTCCCACTTGCACTAGATTCAATAATCTAGTTACATTGTGATGAATCGAACACCCATGGAATTCTGGTGTTGATCATGTTTTGCTCTAGGGAGAGGTTTAGTCAACGGATCTGCTACATTCAGGTCCATATGTACTTTACAAATCTCTATGTCTCCATTTTGAACACTTTCACGAATGGAGTTGAATCGACGCTTGATATGCCTGGTCTTCCTGTGAAACCTGGGCTCCTTGGCAAGGGCAATAGCTCCAGTGTTGTCACAGAAGAGAGTCATCGGGCCCGACGCATTGGGTATGACTCCTAGGTCGGTAATGAACTCCTTCACCCAGACTGCTTCGTGTGCTGCCTCCGAGGCTGCCATGTACTCCGCTTCACATGTAGATCCCGCCACAACGCTTTGCTTGCAACTGCACCAGCTTACTGCCCCACCATTCAAAATATACACGTATCCGGTTTGTGACTTAGAGTCATCCAGATCTATGTCGAAGCTAGCGTCGACGTAACCCTTTACGACGAGCTCTTCGTCACCTCCATAAACGAGAAACATTTCCTTAGTCCTTTTTAGGTACTTCAGGATATTCTTGACCGATGTCCAGTGTTCCTTGCCGGGATTACTTTGGTACCTACCTACCAAACTTACGACAAGGTTTACATCAGGTCTGGTACACAGCATGGCATACGTAATAGAACCTATGGCTGAGGCATAGGGGATGACACTCATCTCTTCTATATCTTCTGCCGTGGTCGGACATTGAGCTGAGCTCAATTTCACACCTTGCAACACAGGCAAGAAGCCCTTCTTAGACTGATCCATATTGAACTTCTTCAATATCTTATCAAGGTATGTGCTTTGTGAAAGACCTATGAGGCGTCTTGATCTATCTCTATAGATCTTGATGCCTAATATATAAGCAGCTTCTCCAAGGTCCTTCATTGAAAAACTCTTATTCAAGTAGGCCTTAATGCTGTCCAAAAGTTCTATATCATTTCCCATCAAAAGTATGTCATCTACATATAATATGAGAAATGCTACAGAGCTCCCACTCACTTTCTTGTAAACGCAGGCTTCTCCATAAGTCTGCATAAACCCAAACGCTTTGATCATCTCATCAAAGCGAATGTTCCAACTCCGAGATGCTTGCACCAGCCCATAAATCGAGCGTTGGAGCTTGCACACCTTGTCAGCATTCTTAGGATCGACAAAACCTTCCGGCTGCATCATATACAGTTCTTCCTTAAGATAACCGTTAAGGAA
>NW_021196868.1:0-1074 GCF_002162155.2 Triticum dicoccoides
CCTTATAGTCTAGAATGGTCTGAATCTCTCTATTTAATCCACCCAGAAAACGTGCAAGCATAGCTTCATTCTCCTCAACAATACCACATCTAATCATGCCAGTTTGTAATTCCTGATAATATTCTTCTACAGAATTTTTCCCTTGTCTTAAACGCTGCAATTTTTGAAGCAATTCACGTTGATAATATGGTGGAACCCAACGCGTACGCATAGCAGTTTTCAAAGCAGCCCAAGTAGTTGGAATAGGATATAATCTACAATGTTCAGACCACCATACACATGCAAAACTAGTGAAAGCACAAACAGCAGCAGCAACTCGTCTCTCCTCAGGATATTGTAAACATATAAATCGTTGTTCAGTTTCTAACTCCCAAGTAAGATATATATCAGGAACATATCTACCCTCAAATGGTGGAATATTCAATTTCAGTTTAGGAATATGGACATCATCTCGTACCTGAGGTGGTGGTGCAGGCCTACCATTACGAATATATACCTGAGGTCGACCTGCTGGTGGTGGTACAGGTGGCTGCACGTAGTGCTGATTTTGATCAACCTCATCCTCATAATCTCCCACATAATCATCCTCCTCCGCATCAGCAGCAGGAGCCACAAAAGTATCAACAGCAGCACCAATAGTTTGGCCAAACGCAAGAGGAACACGGCTTGCTCGGCGGAGGTCTGTTTCGCGACGTGGAGGTAGTCGTTGTTGTTGTTGTTGGAGAGGTGCGTTAGGTGCAGCGGGTGGTGGTGGTGGAAGACGCGCGAGCAATTCATTAAACTTGTTATCGAGCTTTGTTTCGAACATCTTCTCAAGGCCAGTGATCTTCTCCATGGCCTCTTCAAAATTGTTCAGCACATCTTGCACCTGTTCAGTCATCATTTGCTGAAACTTATCATGAAGCTCCTTGTTCGATAAATTCTCCCAGTCAATCTCGTCGGCTTGTGATCCTGGCATGGTTAGCAGCAATAGAAACACACAAGAATATGATCCTACAGACTACGAACAAGTGGTGGTGGTGGGTGTCACAAACCCGTCAAGCAAAACTCAAATTCTTACCAGTTCTTACCCAG
>NW_021196869.1:0-935 GCF_002162155.2 Triticum dicoccoides
AGCGAACTCCTGCAAAATGTTAGTGACAACAGGAGGCAAAGAGGAAGGCACGTCCTCGAATGAAAATAATGCCTCTTTGCACACAAAAGCATAGCAAACAGATTTGCTGAAATCTAGCTCATCAATATCAGATTTGGTGGCAAATAAACATGCACTTTTCAATTTAATTTCAGAAGCAACACTAGATGGTTTATTATTAGGCTTCATTTGTTGCTCAAATTCTTTTGCCACAATCTGATTTTCACTCTTATTCGTCTCCTGTTTTGCTTTATTAGCTCTATTAATATCATCTTTCAAAATGGAATCAGGAGTCATAGGAAGCAAAGTAATATTTTTATCCTTATGAACAAGAGTATAGTGATTGTTTCTACCATGGTGTACAGAATTTTTATCAAATTGCCATGGTCTACCAAGTAATAAGTGATAGAGGCAAAAGTGTCCCGTCTTTCAATGAGATGATGGATATCGCTTTGGTGGAAGTCGACTTTGACGATCCGACTACGAACGTGCGAGGACGTCGCGCCTTAGCAATCGCTAAACCAACTCTGAGAGGTTATTGACCACGCCGGAGCACGATCAACCTGACCACGAGGGTCTGTTTCCTGCGAGCAAACGAAGAACAAGCAAGAAACTAAGATTGCAATCTGGATATTGCGAATATAAGATGAAAGCTTTATTGATCAAGGTGGGGTTCTGTGACGCCTTTGTCTGGTCGTTGAACACAAACGAAGTACGCGAAGTTGCAGCTATGGCGAACTTTTAATCTAAACAAAACCCAAAGTCTAAACGATGCCCTAAGGGCTGTATATATGGAGGAAGAGGGGGGAATTTCGTGGCCCTTGGTGGAGGGGTCCGAAATCAACTCTATCTCTTGTTTCCCCACACATACGGACTCTAAAAATAGCCTATACTTATGTATTTCGAAATTACATGGG
>NW_021196870.1:0-981 GCF_002162155.2 Triticum dicoccoides
AGCATTAAGGCCTACTTGAATAAGTGTTTTTCAATGAAGGACCTTGGAGAAGCTGCTTATATATTAGGCATCAAGATCTATAGAGATAGATCGAGACGCCTCATAGGTCTTTCACAAAGCACATACCTTGATAAGATTTTGAAGAGGTTCAAAATGGATCAGTCCAAGAAGGGGTTCTTGCCTATGTTACAAGGTGTGAGATTGAGCTCGGCTCAGTCACCGACCACGGCAAAAGATAAAGAAGAGATGAGTGTCATCCCCTATGCTTCAGCCATAGGATCTATTATGTATGCCATGCTGTGTACCAGACCCGATGTAAACCTTGCCGTAAGTTTGGTAGCAAGATACCAAAGTAATCCCGGCAAGGAACACTGGACAGCGGTCAAGAATATCCTGAAGTACCTAAAAAGGACGAAGGACATGTTTCTCGTTTATGGAAGAGACGAAGAGCTCGTCGTAAAGGGTTACGTCGATGCTAGCTTCGACTCAGATCTGGATGACTCTAAGTCACAAACCGGATACGTGTATATGTTTAATGGTGGAGCAGTAAGCTGGTGCAGCTGCAAGCAGAGCGTCGTGGCGGGATCTACGTGTGAAGCGGAGTACATGGCAGCCTCGGAGGCAGCGCATGAAGCGATTTGGGTGAAGGAGTTCATCACCAACCTAGGAGTCATACCCAATGCGTCGGGGCCGATCAAACTCTTCTGTGACAACACTGGAGCTATTGCCCTCGCCAAGGAGCCCAGGTTTCACAAGAAGACCAGGCACATCAAGCGTCGTTTCAACTCCATCCGTGAAAATGTTCAAGATGGAGACATAGAGATTTGCAAAGTGCACACGGATCTGAATGTCGCAGATCCGCTGACTAAACCTCTCTCGCGTGCAAAACATGATCAACACCAGAACTCTATGGGTGTTCGATTCATCACAATGTAACTAGATTGGTGACTCTAGTGCAAGTGGGAGACTGTTGGAAATATG